>NC_084727.1:2397282-2697282 GCF_033807575.1 Cydia pomonella
ACGTATGGGTTTGATGAATTTTTTTTTTTTAATTTTATGATGTATTAAAAAAAAAACTACTTACTAGATCTCGTTCAAACCAATTTTCGGTGGAAGTTTGCATAGCAATGTATATCATATATTTTTTTTTTATTTTTCATTCTGATATTTTAGAAGTTACGGGGGGGGGACACACATTTTACCATTTTGGAAGTGTCTCTCGCGCAAACTATTCAGCTTAGAAAAAAATGATATTAGAAACCTCAATATCATTTTTAAAGACCTATCCATAGATACCCCACACGTATGGGTTTGATGAAAAAAGATTTTTTGAGTTTCAGTTCTAAGTATGGGGAGCCCCCAAAATTTATTGTTTTTTTTTTCTATTTTTGTGTAAAAATATTAATGCGGTTCATAGAATACATCTACTCACCAAGTTTGAACGGTATAGCTCTTATAGTTTCGGAAAAAAGTGGCTGTGACATAATCGGACAGACAGACGGACATGACGAATCTATAAGGGTTCCGTTTTTTGCCATTTGGCTACGGAACCCTAAAAATGAAAAACAATATTACGTGGTAACAACAAAAACAACTTGCGTCGGGCAGCGCAGAATAAATTCCGTCTGGCTCGCGGGCGATGTCGACGGAACGGCGCGCAATGAGCGAGCGCACGAGTCTCGCGTCTGTGTGCGCGCACTCACACTTAGATAGCTCCGGCTCCCGCCCACCGCAGCGCGACAGAAACATAGCTTCAAAAATTCGAGATTTGAAAAGTTGCTCAGCTAGGAATTGCTCTTAAGAGGAGAGCCGTTATAGGTGGATACGCTGGTTTTAATGTATCTAATTACATATATGACAAATATCACTTAGCGTGCGTTGCGTGCTTAAATTAGCCAGCTAACCAGTTGGCTGAAGAACAACCAGCCAAGTCATTGATGGTAACGTTTAATCAGATTGCTGAACGTCGTGTAGTCATTTAGTTAATTAGGACATTGATGAATTTGATGTTCGGTTACGGTAGGTTAGGATTTTATTGTAAATTAATTTATTTTATGTTATTTAATTTCTTTAAGTGGTTACATTTATATAAGTCGACTGAGTGAAACGGTCGTTTTCAAAAAGCTGACTTTCAATACGCCTAGTTGTTAAATTAAATTTAAATTTCTTTATTAAGACAACATATGTTCCATAAATGTGTTAGTTATAGTTTAATTAGTTTATCAGTTATGTTAGTAGCAACCGTAACCTGATAAAATATTTAATAATTTATAAACAATAGCGACTTTGTCCGCTGACCCATTGCCCACAACAGAGGACAATCTAGCTTATTAGCTATCATGTTTAGAATGCTGTTGCTACTCCCGCGTACTAAGCGCGTTCAACGTTGAGTGATTTTCTAGCGTCTAGCTAGCCTAGGCGACTAATTAGCTGGCTAACTTAACCAGGTGACTGCAACATACGCCTTAGGTATTACCATCTCTGGCAACAATGCCTTCCGGTCTTGCAGGACTGCAAGCATCAAAAGACTTAGAGGGATCGGGGTTTCGAAAAAAAGTGTTTAGACACGTTAGGTATTGTAAAATACAATCAGCAGTTATTCTAGTGACGTCAACCCGTTAGGATTTTACGCTGATTTAGTTTGAGCGCATAGTGACCTATAACTCACTTTATTTACGTCATGAAACGTTATAGGCATAGGCTAACAATTAGTTAACTGTCTACCGGAACTTTAAAAGAGATCGTACTGTACAAATGGTGCAAAGAGGAAATTAAATTAAAATCATGAAAAAGCTAGAGATACTGTACAGGTGGTGCAGAGAGAAAATTAAGACATCAACATTGGCCAAGAGCATGTCGGACTACGCTCAATGTAGGGTTTGTACAGTCGAGTTCATAAAGATGTATACATTTCTTCACCTTAATTCATTGCAATAAGGTGGAAAAATGTATACATATTTATGAACTCGGCTGTACTATTTTTTTTTTTTATACTACGTCGGTGGCAAACAAGCATACGGCCCGCCTGATGGTAAGCAGTCTCCGTAGCCTATGTACGCCTGCAACTCCAGAGGAGTTACATGCGCGTTGCCGACCCTAAAAATACAACAACAATCTACAATAATAAACAAAACAGCAATATATTTCGTAGCATTTACGTCCTTTTAAAAAGGGATGATTTTTGGTGAAATAATGACATGGCTCTGATGGCTCGGGCACGTAGTCCGGATGGGTGAGGATCGTGCAATCTGGAGGACGTAGTCTGAAGCTCCAGATGGCCGAAGACCGTCTGGACGCCCTAGATACCGCTGGAGAGAAGAAGTGCAAAAAGACCTTAGTGAACTCGGCGCCATCGACTGGACAGAAACGGTTTTGGACAGAAGCATGGTGGTCTTTGGTGTCGGAGGCCAAGATCCACTTCGGGTCGCTGCGCCATAACAGTAAGTAAGTAATGACATAACGAAACTAAACTTAGTTGACCAGGAACCCTTAAAACAAACTATATGGGTAATCAATACATGGCCAAGCTAAAAGGCGAAAGAAACCTTAAAATACGTGTAATGTGAGGAAAACTGAAAATAAATAAAGTAAGGGACATCTTGCACACTTAGACATCGACCTAGCCCCAAACTAAGCAAAACTTGTACTATGGGTACTAGGCGACGATATATACATACTTATATATTTCAATTTCTTTATTGTTGGTTATATGTAGGTACCGACGAGGCCTGGTTTGCGGCACTGGCAGACAAAAGGGGAAAAAGGCACCGTAGCGAAACGTCACAGTCCGTCGCGAACCTCCCTTGCCAGCTCTGTGGCAAAGTATGCCGCTCTCGCATCGGTCTTTTCAGTCACCAAAAAAGATATTTTGCGGACATTGCACCATAGATCGTCTGAAATAGACGCTAAGGCCAGTATATGTAGGTAATACAGATTTATAGATGAATACATAGAAAACACCCATGACTCAGGAACAAATATCTGTGTTAATCATACAAATAAATGCCCATACCGGGATTCGAACCTAGGACAATCGGCTTCATAGGTAGTCACTATCGACTATATGTCCGAAATCTGTCATTAGTCATTACGATACATTTATTCAGCAAATAGGCCATGGGGGCACTTTTACATGACAAATTTTTACCATAAATAAAATTAGCAAAATACAATTACAAATATGGAATCAATGAAATATTTGATACCTTATTAGAGATGTATACAGTCTCTAAATGTCGATTTACACTAAAAAATATGTAAAAAAAATACAAACAGCGCGGTTTCCTGCCATGAATTGGCATTCAGCCGACGCAGGTCCGCCTCAATGCCTTAATGCCACTCAAAATAAATAAATAAATAATAAATAAATCATAGGACATTATTACACAAATTGACTAAGTCCCACAGTAAGCTCAATAAGGCTTGTGTTGAGGGTACTTACACACACTCACACACACACACTCACTCCGTTGGCTCAGCGACCCAAAATGAGACTTGGCCTCCGACACAAGACAGCGCCACTTTTCTCGGTCCTGTGCGACCTCTCGCCAATTGTCGACTCGACAACGACAACGACTTAGACAACGATATATATAATATATAAATATTTATAAATACTTAAATACATAGAAAACACCCATGACTCAGGAACAAATATCCATGCTCATCACACGAATAAATGCCCTTACCAGGATTTGAACCCGGGACCATCAGCTTCGTAGGCAGGGTCACTACCCACTAGGCCAAACCGGTCGTCATAAGTAAAGTAAACTCAAAAGTAAAGTTACATACTTATAACATGACATGTACTTTACTTTCCGATTGTCATTTGTCGATATAGGTACGTTCGTCATCTTGGCGGCCCCATTTCTACGCTGCACGGGTACGCTAATGGAACAAGTTCAAACGTTCAAAATCTGTAATGTAGGCCTTAATAAAAAGCGTGCGATCCCCGCATTCGCGAACGGAACTGGGCCACGAAACTGGTGAGGTGCGATTTCGCAACGCGGCGTTTTGGGCAGCTCTCTCCGCTTTCCAAAGTTACGCCACCGCCCTCGTGGGCCCGCCGTGCCCGCGTGCCGATAACAATGATAACACCTGACAGTGCCAATGGGGGCGCTGGTGTAGACGGAGGTCTTTCAAAATGTCAAATGCATAGAATTATTGGAATTTGAAAGCTTTTTAACACGCTTCTGTTAGCTTCACATACAGGTGAATAGAATAAAAAAAAAGTGTGGGGCCCTTTTAAACTACTGATATATGGAGCACGCCACGCTTTTTTCGCGATAATACTATTTATTGTTTATTAATTGATTCTTATATTGAAAATTATTTTGCACTTTTTAGGGTTCCGCACCCAAAGGGTAAAACGGGACCCTATTACTAAGACTCCATTGTCCGCCCGTCTGTCACCAGGCTGTATCTCATGAACCGTGATAGCTAGACAGTTGAAATTTTCACAGATGATGTATTTCTGTTGCCGCTATAACAACAAATACTAAAAAGTACGGAACCCTCGGTGGGCGAGTCCGACTCGCACTTGTCCGGTTTATTTAGTTTAAATTATCATTAAAGCGTGGTTATTAGTTTTATTTTTTTTAACTATATTTATCCATCGCGAATGTTTATTCCTTATTCATAATTGTTGTACATCTTTTTTCCACTTGTGACACGTTTTTAGGGTTCCGTACCTCAAAAGGAAAAATGGTAGCCTTATAGGATCACTTTGTTGTCCGTCCGTCCGTCTGTCAAGACCCTTTATCTCGGGAACGCGTGGAGGTATCGAGTTGAAATTAAAACCGTATACTCGGATCTACAGCCCCATGAAGCTGTGATAAAATCAATCCTCTAAGTTAACGAAAAAAAAGATACGGCCGTTATAAATATGTAAATAGTTTTTGTACGGAACCCTTGGTGTGCGAGTGCAATTAGTCATACAAATGACTTAAGTTTTTACCGTGCACTTTGCTGGTTTGGTAGGTACTTTAAGATTTGTTAATTGTAAAAAATAATCGTAAAAATCACTCTCTCTTTTCCAAGTCACGCCACCGCACTGAAAGTTGAGAACTTAGTGGCGTCAGCCTTTCACGTTTCTTTAAACGTGGCTGTGGCTAACACGGGCCGCGTGACACATGCGGGGTGTCAGTGTCACACGCGCGTTGCCATTATACAACGCGTTTTGGACTCTCAGTCGCTTTCCAAAGTTACGCCACCGCCCTCGTGGGCCTGCCACGCGCCCGTACAACCCGTTGAGGCTTGCCTTTCTTAAACGACTACGAGAAAGGGTTGTTTGTTGTGAAATATGATTTTAGCAGTGTGTAATCCTTGGTTTTATGTCCCAGATAGGTGTTTACAGTCAGCTGCAGAGACAACTGACCCACCCTGCATAGAAATTTGCACGGGGGGACAGCAATACTTCGATCGCCGCCATTTTTTCCGACCGATCTGTGATTTTAGTAATATGAACATAAAAACAAAGCTCTTTTAATACTATGGAATTCTTAGTCTTTGACAAAAATAATAACTAATTAATTTATTACTAATTAATCTATTTGATGACATGATATTTCATTTATGACTTACATATTGGTTTTAATTGTATATTTTTATTTATTTATACGTGAACAATATAATAATTGTATTTGAATATAGCTACTCACTAAAATTCCTTAAATCTAAGTTCTAAATTTAATAATTATATAATCTAACATGCAGAACAATATCGGATGTATTTATCTAAATTAATTACCAACCATCATTACGTAGGCAAATTACTAAAGTAGGTCACAAATTCCTCTATAAAATAAAAGCACTCTTTCAACATCAATGTTTTCAATTTGTTTTTAAAGATATCAAGGCTAGTGATAGTATAGGGCATGTATTCGTGTGATGAGCATGGATATTCGTTCCTGAGTCATGGGTGTTTTCTATGTATTTAAGTATTTATAAATATTTTTCTATTATATATATCGTTGCCTAAGTACCCTCAACACAAGCCTTATTGAGCTTACTGTGGGACTTAGTCAATTTGTGTAATAATGTCCTATAATATTTATTTTATTTATATTTATTTATTTAGTGATGTTCCTCCACATATATGTATAATTCTTAACATATATATATTATATATTTTTATTTTCACTATTTCCAATGATTTAAATGTATTTTCTAATGTTGACATGTAATATATTAAGAATATTATCAATAAATGAGTATGTACAGTCAGCGTCAAATAATTTGTAGCAACCAAAGTAGCCAAATAGTTCGGTACACCATATATTTAGTATGGTGTACCGAACTATTTGGCCACTTTGACTGCTACAAAGTATTTGACGCTGACTGTACATATGTTCGTATCATTTCTTTCACCTTGTTTAAAAGCTTTGAGGTGTCGAACCGATTCGTTGGTGGTGAAGTTATTTTACTTTAGTTGCAGGTGGATTTTTATGAATGCAATTTGCTTGGATTCGGCACACCACTCTCTTCAATTACAAGGTTACATAACAAACCACAAAATTCAGGTAAACAACTAAACTTAATGCACTAAACCACATTTCACAAACGAAATTACAGTAAAACAAGCGAAAACCAACTCTATCTCAACTTTATATGGTCTCACGAGAAGATTGCTGATTTGACTTAATTTTAAAAAGATCTTAACAGAAATGGATATCGTAAAGGATTATCAACCTTAAGAAAACAGGATAAGATTCATATTGCGGTGTATACAAATGTAAATGTTCTCACCATAGTTGCAAAATAGTTCCCACATCTATTGCGTCACTGTCCTACTGACACACAAGTTGGCTTTTCTAATTTGAAGCCTATTGTTTGTGTGTTAGAGTAGGTTTTCGGTTGCGACGTGAGGGGGCCAAGGTCGGGCACTTGGCCCTTGGAGGCGGAAATGTGCTTTGTCCTTTATTTGTGAATGTCGATTGTTTTCATGGCTCACACCCTTTTTGCCTCTGTCTTTGTCTAAATTGTTAAGTTGGTGAAGGACTACGCGCCTATTTTGTCTTATTTTACTCGTTTTTCTGACGTGTATGACATAAAGATCATGAAAGGCACACTGATTGCGTATTCAGCATGGACCCGGTTGTAATGTATGAAATTATATGTTGGATGTTACATCGTTTGCGTTGCATGTCTGAAACGTAGAGCACGCCATGCTACCTAGGTAACCTAGGACGTCATATAACGCGATGCAACGGAGCGTAGCCTATTTCGGCCTATAGATAAATATAACCATATAGAATCACAACACTAATTTAAACTTTTACGATACTCATTCGTTTTGACTACGACCGGACCTAATCGCGTAAAATCAAGTCGTGTTCTCGGAGAAGACTAACTAAAGTTGACATCAACATCATAAATACCGTACTGTAAACCGCCGAAGTCACCGAAAATCCAATCCAAACTTACTATAGTCTTTTTCAAACTCGAAAAGTAGGCTGGCACATGTCAAAAGGGTTGTGACAACGTAATATAGAAACGATTTTATACGATTCCCGATTCAATCTGCAAAGACCACATAATCGATTCTATTGGTGATGATTTAAGTAAACATATCTTCACAATGTGACGTCCCTGAAACGATTTGACACGAGCGAAATCGATTCGGTCGATAAGTAGAATCAAACTCTATTGCAATTGAGTTCTGTTTTACATGAATTTTAACTTTGGTTCTACTCTAGAGACAACCGCGGAAGTTGTGTGCACCAAAATGAGAATGGCCACCTATAGATAGCCACGGCCGGCCGGGCTCCGTTTTATAATTATACAGATAGAGATAACCAATACAATGCAGACTTCCACGGAAACAGCACTAACAAAAGATTTCACAGATTCACATTCACAAACTACCAAATTGCTGCCGTGCCGTGCGTACCTATAAAATACAAAATGGCGGCCGTAAAGTTGAAAATGGTGGACGTAAGTAAAAAAAAATAAAAACTGGTCAAGTGCAAGTCGAGGGTTCCGTACAAACTATCAATTATCGCATGCAGCTATAACTTCCAAGCATACCTGTGCCGACGCCATTAAATCAGACAGGATCACTACTTAAGCGTTCCTTTTCTTACCTTGTTTTGTTTGGTACGGAACCCTAAAAATTGTATCGCTTCGCCAAATAGCTGTTTTAAAAAAATATCTCGGAACGTGGAACGTTCGCAGACGATGGCACTTGGCAGGCATGTAGAAAAACCACAAAAATTCTCTTACCATCGCGCGCCCCTTCTGCACACAATCAAGCGAGGAGACCTCACGTGTATTTTTCTACAGTGAACGAAATTTTCGTCGAAATCTTCATTTCGCACTTCAAAATTTTCCGAAAGCGAACCTATTATACGAAAATATCACATTCATAACGAGAATAGAAAAATAAACAAGATTTACTGTATATAATACTATTTATCTCAAAATTAGGTCGAATGAAAAAGTTTAAAAAAATACACGTGTGGTTATGTGGAGGAGGGAGGGGTAGCCAAGAACCTCACCAAGAACACCACCTCAGTATCACCAACGTTTGGTTCAAAAAGTAGCCGAAAAAACCTCGCGTGATTTGTTCACAAGCCCAGATCCGTCTTAGATGTGTAAGTAACCATAGTCACTTTAGCCTTCAGCTTAAAATATTATATTATGTTACGTATAATTGTATCCTGAGCAAACCCCCCCCCCCCCCCCCCCTTCTTCCACTCGTCCCGGTTTTGAGCTACATCATCATTATGAGCCCATATTGCCCCACTGCTGGGTAAAGGCCTCCCTCTAGAATCCCACCCAGGAAAGTACAACAGACGATGAAGGAATGAAAGAATTGTATGAAGTATGCAAGTACGTGAGGTATAAAAGCGAGAACTGGTATGAATGCAAAAATAGCTAGGCAAAGTCTCCGATAATGTTGGAGAGAAAAAAAAGGCCTCCCTCTTATTCTTCGGAAGTCGGGAGCTACAACTGCAGCTTAAAAGCAAGATAAATTATACGAAAAGTAATTTAAATAAGTATATAGGCGGTCCATTTAGCGCGTACCGTTGCAGGGCGCAGGGACCGGTCGCGCCGTTAGGGCCGGCTTTTTTACCACTTCGGGCGAAATCACGGGAACGCTCGCCAGCATGTAGCTACGTTACTGGACCTGTATGTCGGTTCATGTTGATGCATATACAATTTCATTTAGTCCGAGCAGAATATCTATAGTATCTTGGAGGAAACTTATAGTTGCCTATAATTGGGTACTTGACACATGTCGAATTATAAAAAAGTGGAATTTAAAAAGATATATTGAGATATATATCATAAAAAAAATTTTTTTTTTTTTCAACTTTCAAAAAGTGAAAAGATAATTTTAGCATTCGATTCCTTACATTTCACTGAAAAATATATTATATGTGAACTATATACATAAACGCAATATCTCAGGGTCAAAATAGCAATTTTCTTGATCTTCCATACATTTAGGACAGACTAATGTAATGTGACGTCACATTACAATATCATTTTGTTAGAGGCGTTTCAATCGTCGAGTGCAAGCGTCAGACTTTAACTCTCATTTCTGACCTTTTGTGTTGCTTAAATGCCATGAGTCCTATATAGACACTTGATCCTCAGGAAAATCAAGATCGATTGACATTATTTACAAAAAACTCTCAAGTAGCCAATTGTTAGAATCATCTTCTAGGATCAGAAGACTAGAACATAACAGCCTAAAGGGGCCCTCTGATTACCAGGGCGGCTACCGGGAGAATAGAAATTCGTCAATTGCGGGCATTTTTCTCTGTCACTCTAATTACGTGTTAGTGAGAGTAAAAGAGAAAGATCCCCACAATTTGCGAATTTCGGTTTTCGCGGTAGGCCCACAGTTCGCCGGACGATATCGGCCTGTCAGTTAATCGCGATTGTCAGCTTTTGCGAATAACTGACAGGCCGATATAGTCCGTCGAACTGGTTATCAATGGGCCCCTTTACTGGGTCATTATGGGGGTTTGAAGTGGGGACCTCTTAGGGAACATTTTCATCATTGTCAAATATTTTAGTCCCAAAAAGCCAGCACAGATGTTAATTTGAGTTATCTTAAGTACTCTGTGTAATTTTTTTGACTTGAGCGAAGCTAGCTCCATTTCAGCTTAGACGAAAACGCTTCCGATGACCGGCTACAGGTCTCGTTTCTCTATTTTGTGAACAAGGGGTCATCCATTAATTACATCACACGAATTTCTAGGTTTTTTTGACCCTAACGCTTAACACTTGGTCACATTTGGCAAACCCCTAGAACCCCTAGGTATTATTAATATTTTATCAAAATATTTCATAACACATTAAGAAAGAAAATTAAACGAATATGAACGATTACCGTTACAAAAACTCGTTATTTAATTTGACAACGAATAAAAAAATTAAAAAACAATCTATTACTAATGTAAAGGGGATACGGTCTATCTGAGGTGGGGAATGTAAATGCTCGAGGTTTCTAAGAGTTCTGATATATAGTATTATATATATATATATATATATATATATAGTATATATATAGTATTAACTGTTTTAGGTAGAGTCGGACCGAAGTAATTTGGCAGCGATTTTGATAGCCTGGACTGTGCAAGTGTTATTTTAACGTCATAATTTCATAGAAGTTTGGCGTTTAAAAGAACACTTGCACAGTCTGGTCTGGGCTATCAAAATCGCTGCCAACTTAGCTTGGTCTTACTCTAACTCAGGCGGCATAGCCAAGGTGACAATCGTAACATCGACAAACGTAAATACTAGCCGAGCTGCGGTTAGCTACTGCATTATGAATAGCTTTATATACCTAAATATAAAGCATACGCATATGCCAGGCTAAATTAAGAAAAAAGTATCGGATTTCACCACACATTTTCGAACCAAACTTTGAATAAAACGCAGGTAGTATTGAATACTTAATATTTCAAATATAGCAAACTATAGGTAAAGCCGTAAAGCCCCGAATTCCTGCACCTGGCCAAAGATTCCGTCCATTTTTTGCCGCCTCGCCTAAATAATTCTCAGCCCCCAACCTTCGAAACGCAAAAAATACAACAAAAACCTTCCTTGCCTTTCGAAACCAACTTCTATTACTATCGCTTAGCGATCATTATCTTCCAAATAACCAGTCTAAGCTTGAACCGTAAACAAGTATACATTATTATAGAGCGCGCTTATACCGGACTACCGTCAACTGGCGTTGGGTAAGCGTTTGGAATTACTCCAGACGTCACAGTGGAACGACACCTTTCTCCCTTACTCCTACGGCAGTGCGTAAAGGAAGACAGGGATAGGGGAACCATTGAAGCACGCTTAAATGCGTAGACATGGAACTACGCATATTTGTATACGCCAAGCGATTTGGAACTTTACCGTAAACTTTATAAAGCTATAATTAAATTGCTATAAAAAGTTGTCCTCCCAAGTAAAATTTCGCGAATCATTAGCATTGAACCTAGTGCCGTTGATAATATGATTGAAAATAGGGTGACGTCAAGTGTACAAAATGCAAAATAATGCATTATTAAACAACAAAGGATTCTTAACCCTATATACAAGGAAGAACAAAGAAAGAGTGTAAGTTTGAGGGGAACCTTGTATGGTTAGATATAAGGTGTATAATTGTGTACAGGTCAGCGGGGTTCTAGGGTTACCACTTACCAGTCGTCAGGTCAGTATTTGTCTGGACTCTGGAGTGGGATCCAAATTTGTCTGCGTTACGATACAGAAGTGTAATGATTTTTTTAATGATGGAGTTTAAAGGTAGACGTCCACAGGATCACATCGCACGCAACGGATCAGTGGACGGACTAGTGTGACTATTTATAAAAAGAATACTAAAATCCGTTGCGAGCGATGCGTCCGATGTGGCCTTGTGGACGTCTAACTTAAGACCGCTGACTGGACGTACGCGGCGCGGCGGGCGGCGCAGCAAGCCACACCGCCGCTGTCGTCCAAAACAGTTTCATTCAAGCCTATAATTATACATTTTGATCGTGCCGCTCGGACACGGGCGGCGTGAGCGGTGGTGATCAAAATGTATAGGCGCGCGCCGCGTGCGTCCAGTCCGCGGCCAACGTTTTCAAAATGTTTGTTCGAGACGTGCCTAATAAGTTTTTACTTAACTTTTTATAATAAGCGATAAAATATCATATTTTGTAAGCTGCTCACTAGCACTACATGTCGCGCGTGAGGCTCGTACATAATTTTGTAAGTACCTACATTTTATGTAAATGTATGTTTTGAATTTTTTTTTATATGCTACCGATCTTAGGAGGATGAAATCCCACGCCTGATGCAAGTGTAAGAACATCCATACAAACTTCAGTACTTTTGCCAGAACTTTGATAATTCAATAATGTTTCGAGTTCTGTCCAACCCTAGCGGTCCGGGTCCCGAAATCGCACGGGTCGTTGACCGCGTCCCTATCGCGTCGTGCGTTTATTTCGCGCAGTGGGATCTAGTTAAAACCTGGGGCTTATAGGGTCCGATATTTAAGCAAGTTGGGAGAATATCCACACAAACATCAGTAGTTAGATACCTCATGTGCAGGCAACCCTAGGGGTATGTCCCGAAATCGCGCGGGTCGTTGACCGCGCCCCTATACGCTGTGCGTTTATCTCGTGTGGGTTCTAGTTTACACCTGGGTCAAATTGGGTCCGACATTTAAACAGGTTGGCAGAATATCCGCACGATCAGTAGTTTGATACCTTATGTGCAGGCAACCCTAGCGGTAGGTCCCGAAATCGCGTGGGTCGTTGACCGCGCCCCTATACGCGGTGCGTTTATCTCGTTTGGGTTCTAGTTGGGACTTATTGGAACCAATATTTTAACTGATAGCGGGGCTAAAGATAGCTAGTACGCAGCTACTAGCGCATTTGGCCTCTTGTATATGTATGATAAGATAAGGGTCCTGACCGATATTTTTGACATCTTTTGCATTTTTTTAGAACTATTATATTCATTCTCAAACTGACCATACCTTCACACCTTACTGGTTTTATGACTAACTCTTTCGCCGTCGAGGCTAGTCGTCTTTGGAATTCACTCCCTCTAAATATTAGACAAGCTCCAAAATTTTCTTTCAAGCGGATGTTACGTAAGTATTTGCTAAAACAAGAGTTCGAATAATATCCATCATTATTATATGAATAGTATATATTTTATAAATATGTGGCAGTTTATATATTTATTTATTTATGTAGTTTATAAGTATAGTTTGCTTTTTTTATTCATTCAATATATAAAGAATAAGGATCTCTGTATGGCCCTTTGGTTGACTGGTAGAGAATGCCATTTGGCATTAAGCCCGCCATTTATACATTGTTGTATATATATTTTGTGCAAAAAAGTTTAAATCAATATTTTTTTATACAACGACGGTGGCAAACAAGCATACGGCCCGCCTGATGGTAATCAATCACCGCAGCCTATCGACGCCTGCAACTCCAGAGGTGTTATATGCGCATCAGCATTACCGACCCTTTAAAAACCTGTACACTCCTTTTTTTAAGAACCCCATACTGTAGACCCTCGGGAAAACTTCGGCAGGTAGCTCATTTCACAACCGGAGCGTCCGCGGTAGGAAATTCCAATTCTTCTTAAACCGCACAGTACGCGACCATTTAGGTTCTAGGGTGTGAGGCAGGGGCGTAGCTACCGCCGTATCTGCCGTATCAAGTATACGGGCGGGGCCACGAGAGCCCCCAACGTGAGTTTTTGTGAGAAATCTTTACCCTTTCTAAGGGCCCCCAAAAAAATATTTTTACGGGGCCCCGTCAAGGCACGCTACGCCACTGGTGTGAGGATGAATACTGAATGCCGACGGCGAGCGGTGCGGTGATAGAAAGTGGCCGTTGGCATCATGTTAAACAATGCTTCAGAGCACAGCCAATTGTACAAGCGGTAGAACACACACAAGAAGGCAAAGTCTTTCCTTAGACTTAAAGGTTCAATACCGCTTGTGAGTTTGGGATCGTCAACAAAAATAAATATGAAATGAAAGGTGAAGTAAGCTAGTGTTTTGAATAGCTGTTGTCAGATAGTACAGTTTGATTGCCAAAACATGTCGAACAGATCTGCCCTTTAGTACAAAACTGTTACAAAAACAGCTTGATTGGGCAGTGAATTCGCCAATAGAACTGTCATTTTATTATCTGGGTTATAAAAGCTTCCAACTCGAGTCGAATAAACATGATACAACAGCCCCTATCTCGTCGTGTGTTTACCTAGTCCATGGGTGTGGGTCATGGCTCCTCTAGCTACATGATGGTCCAGCGCTGGACCAGCAAGATGGCCATGCGATGGTTATGGCTCCTCTACGCGTTGGCCCGGCGCTGAACCAGCGAGATGGCCATCTGATGTTTGAGAGCACGCACTATGGAATGGGCCACGTGTAGATGCGTATGCACCATCGCTGGCCCATCTTAGTGGGCCAGTATGATGGCTCACCGTGTAGAGGAGCCATCATACGTAGGATTAACCAAGGCATATTGGAAAACACAAAGCTAGGAATTTCATTTTTAGAAAACATAATACCGACTTGTATCACTTGTCAGAGTTCAAACCTCCGACCCGAACGCACCAAGCAACATAACTTTATCTGAACGTAAACAAATAATTACCGGCGCAGTTTCAAAATGGCCGCCACCGCAGCCCATAAACAATGGTGCAGGGCTGCATTCTCGTCGCTTGCCAGAATTGCTGTGTGCCCGACTACTACAAATAAAAAAAAACTGTCTGATACCTACGACCTGAAAGCACTAGCTACATAACTTTATCTAAACGTAAACATATAATTACCGGCGCAGTTACAAAATGGCCGCCGCCGCAGCCCATAAACAATGGCGCAGGGCTACATACACGTCGCTTTAATAAACATAATTCCGGTATTATTATGACTTTTGCCACCATATCAACTATATAAACCAGAGTTGACCTACGACCTAAATGCACCCAGCAACGTTTTATCTAAACGTAAACAGATAATTACCGGCGCAGTTTCAAAATGGCCGCCGCCGCAGCCCATAACAATGGCGCGGGCTGCAATCTCGTCGCTTTGCCAGAATTACGGTGCTCAGACTACGTACAGTTTTTAAAACACTACTCCAATTTGGACGTATTTTGGTAAACCCACAAAAATCTGTTAATAAAATTTTAACTTTTTGTCAAAATGTACTCTATAAGCCTCGCAAACCCCCATGGATCCCACATATGAAAAAAAACCAAAAGCTAAATCGACAATAAAATCTAAATAATAATAGAGTCTACTCACAAATTTTCACGAGAATCGGTTGAGACTTGAGAGATGCGACCCGAAGAAAACAGCCGGACACTCCGCACAGACATACGGAAACATTTCGCTCGTTTTGTTTCGCTTTCGTTCGTTCAATCAGTCATTCATTTTTCGCTAAAGTACATTCAAGTACTGGGTTACAGCGCAGCATCTCGAGTCATCTTTTCTTAGTCGGGAAACAATAGGCATCACATAACAGCTTCTACTGCTTGCTCGCTGTATTTCAAAATGTAGCCTTGTAGGATTCCCATTCATCAAGGGAGAAGGCTCTCTGTGGGAGGACTTCTCACTGTGTGCTAACATAATTATAGACCTTATATCTTGACAATAAGGTTTACAAAACTGTGGCACCGCTGAAGCTCTGTGGGCGATGCTCCATTGTTTTGACGATGACGCACGAGGGAAGAGGATCTGACAGACTGTTACTTTTTGTAATCAGTCTTTGTAATTTACTGTGGGCAATGGTTTCGTAAGAGATTTGCGTCACACAAGGACCAAATTGTATTATTTCTCATTGACGAGCCTAGATGTTTTCGTTATTCGCAGTACGGCCTCAGATTTTCGCGGTAGGCCCTTAGAAGGTTCCAAATTATTTTGACGCGGTTGATATTGTAGGGGGTTATGGCCGGATCGCGGGGTATAATTTGGAAAATCGAAAAAGCAGTTATCTAACATTCTGTCAACTTGAGGAACTATTTATTTTTCCTCATTAAAACCATGCTCGGTTAAGAATTTAAGACCTTAAAGAATTGACACTAGCCTATTCTGAAATCCTATACGTAAGAATTCCTCCGGGTTTCAGATTATATTTACGTATTTTACAGCAAATGTACAGTCTAATATTCACCTTCGCTTGCTTGTCTAGTCACATCTCAAACGCTACCTTATTTTCTTAACGCCAGAGTCGCATTTAGACCATCGTTATCCTACCTACATTGTTGCTTACTTAAGATTCACCCCCAGCAGAGGAAACAAAAGCCCATCGCCGTCACACACACACGCGCGCGCCAATCAGCTGGCGTTTACAAACACGGTGACGTCACCGCGCACGCGCTCACGTGCACACACACCACCACACGTGCGCGCGCATAGATTAGCCGGCGTGTTCTCATTGGCTACAGACTAGCTAGCAAATGAATAACCAGAGTAACTGAGTCCTGGACAGTATGGGTAGTTCTTAAGTGTGCTTATACTGGTTTTTACTAGCTGTGGAGTCGGTAGGCAGTTGGAATAGTAGGTTGGGTGTGTAAATATAAACACGTTTTAGTGTGGCGAGCGTGTCGTATCTCAAGTCGGCTTATTACAGTTAAAACGAGTATATACAGGGTGTCCCAAAAAGGACACGCCATAGCGACACTGGAGGTAGACCAGCCTGAGAGGGTTCCAACCAACCTAACATGACCCTAGTAAAAGTTGCACCGTTTTCAAGTTATTTGCAATTTAACGTTTTTCGTGAATTTTGACCGTTTTCAGCATTGTTAGGCTCAGTGTGCACTTATAAAGCCCTTAAAATAAGTTTTTTTTATGTGTACGGCACCATGAATAGTTAATTAGGATAATAAAAGAGATATTTCATCGATAACTTACGTGAAATGTAAAAAAACAAGGGCTTGATCTAAAGTTTTATTCGCAGCGAAACATCAATTTCAACTTTGACCACCTGCCGTATAAAAAAACTACTTAAAAGGTAACAAAAAAATAACGCTATAATATTAAGCATTTTATGCAGATTCTAAAATGGTATAAAACATGCACATTTCTGCCATAAAATAATAAGTTATTATCATCTTTCGAATGCCTCATAAAGCTAAGTTGGCCTAGGGAATCTGCAATCCTTTTTGGATATGTTTCGAGCTGCCTCCAATTACGCGTACCTAATTCATCTTGGATTCTTATTGGCTTTGAGTGCAAGTTCTCAAATGGTTAAGAGAGTGAGACAACATGAAATGCACTCGCTCTATCTCGCTCTTTTTATCTCAACTTTGTCACACGGTCAACTGCTACCTGGGATTATCCTACGGATTATCTCTTTAAAAACAGAAGGAGGAGGGATAGCCACTAGTCATCCTTATCTCTAGTAAGTATTTAGGAATCCTAATCCTGATTAGTTCGTTACCGTGTGTTTCGTGCAATTGTTGTGTTATCTTTGCTGCTGTGTATTCGTGGTCCTAAACAAATCTACTTGGCTTTCATCTGGACTCTGATTTCTTTTTGACTTGGTATGTTTGTGGGACTGAAACGACAACTTGGCACCGCTCACGGACACTGATTATTGCTTTTTGGAACCTCTCCATCACAATGGCAGATCACAACTACACCGATCGTGAGTACAGTGACATGCACATGATCTATGGAGAAACTAGGCGTGTCTCTAACAGAGGAATTGTCTCATACAACGACGCCAGATCAGCTGCAAGATTGTACAATCAAAGGTATGCCAATCGGCATGCCACGAATCATGAAATCATTTTAAGAGTTGTGAATGCATATCGAAATGGCAGAAGGCCAGGACAGGCTTACGCTGAAGGAAGGCCCCGGACTATTGACGACGACGTGGTTTTAAATATGGTACAAAGAGAGCCAGAAATTTCTCTAAGAAATATTGAACGTCGTATCGGCGTAAATAAATCCTCAGCGCAGAGAATTTTAAAACGTCATAAATATCATGCGTATCATATTCAACGCCTGCAAACACTTCTTCCGACGGATTACGCACCCCGCGTTGAATTTTGCCGACAAATGCTTCAAAAACTGGAAGAAAATGAAAACTTTTTTAATGAAGTGATGTGGAGCGACGAATCCACGTGTAGAAGAGATGGGTATCTCAATCTCCACAATATTCATAGCTGGCAAATTGAAAACCCACACGAAGGGAGAGAAGACCGGACCCAACATCAATTTAAAATTAATTTGTGGACGGGAATATTTAATGGCCAAATAATAGGACCGGTCGAGTTGCCAGCTATTTTAAATGGGAGAAATTACCTGCAGTTCTTGCAAAACGATCTGCCAGTTTTACTTGAAGACACACCGCTCGCACTGAGACAGAGGATGTGGTACCAGCAAGATGGCTGCCCAGCACATTTCGCTCGCGATGTTCGCGACCATCTCTCGCAGACATTCCCAAGAAGATGGATCGGCCGATTAGGACCAGTATTATGGCCACCGCGTTCGCCGGACCTAAATCCATTGGATTTTTTTTATTGGGGATGCTTAAAAGACAAGGTCTACTCCGAGCCAATAAGGTCCCAAGACGAACTACGGCGACGTGTATTTCAGGCAGCACGAGACATATCCAAAATTAACTTAAGGAAATTAACAAGAAATTTCAGAAGACGCTGCCAAGCGTGCATACGAGTCGGTGGAAAACAATTTGAGCACCTGTTGTAATAAATAAATAAATCAATGAAACTTCAATCTGTATTACATTTTTTTCGAACCTTTCTTACTTCATTTACTTAGTAGCAATGATATCATAACAGCTTACGCATTCCGGAATGCTTATTAGATATGGATGACACAATTGTACAAACAAAAGCTTACACTTCTGTCTTCAAAGAGATAAGCCCTACGATAATCCCAGGTAGCAGTTGACCGTGTGACAAAGTTGAGATAAAAAGAGCGAGATAGAGCGAGTGCATCTCATGTTGTCTCACTCTTTTAACCATTTGAGAACTTGCACTCAAAGCCAATAAGAATCCAAGATGAATTACGCGTCATTGGATTGCAGATTCCCTAGTCCAACTTAGCTTTATGAGGCATTCGAAAGATGATAATAACTCATTATTTTATGGCAGAAATGTGCATGTTTTATACCATTTTAGAATCTGCATAAAATGCTTAATATTATAGCGTTATTTTTTTGTTACCTTTTAAGTAGTTTTTTTTCACGGCAGGTGGTCAAAGTTGAAATTGATGTTTCGCTGCGAATAAAACTTTAGATCAAGCCCTTGTTTTTTTACATTTCACGTAGGTTATCGATGAAATATCTCTTTTATTATCCTAATTAACTATTCATGGTGCCGTACACATAAAAAAAACTTATTTTAAGGGCTTTATAAGTGCACACTGAGCCTAACAATGCTGAAAACGGTCAAAATTCACGAAAAACGTTAAATTGCCAATAACTTGAAAACGGTGCAACTTTTACTAGGGTCATGTTAGGTTGGTTGGAACCCTCTCAGGCTGGTCTACCTCCAGTGTCGCTATGGCGTGTCCTTTTTGGGACACCCTGTATATTTTAGAAGCTTTTGTTATTTTACAGAGTGTTTGTAACCAAACTTTGCAAGTTTAATTTGACTTATTTCAGAGGTTTTGTATAATTACTTAATTACGTAACATCGATGACAATGCAACATTATTTTTGTGTTTTGGCACAATCAATCTGGTCCTTGGAGCATTTAACCAGCCGGAGTCGCCTTTAAGAGCTTATCCCTCTGTCGAAAACCTCGGCCAATGATCATACTCGCGTCATACTTATTGTATGTAATGACTCTGACATGGCTATTTGTATGTAACGTGTACATAAAAATAAATAAAATAAATAAATATTATAGGACATTATTACACAAATTGACTAAGTCCCACAGTAAGCTCAATAAGGCTTGTGTTGAGGGTACTTAGACAACGATATATATATAACATATAAATATTTATAAATACTTAAATACATAGAAAACCCCCCATGACTCAGGAACAAATATCCATGCTCATCACACAAATACATGCCCTTACCAGGATTTGAACCCAGCCCCGGAGCATCAGCTTCGTAGGCGTAGGTAGGGTCACTACCCACTAGGCCAAACCGGTACATTTGAAGTTGAAGTGGCCCTCCCCCGTCAAAAATCGGCAGACGGTTTTGTACAGAATATGACAGACAAGGCGTCTCCATCGGTTGGTTAAATGCTCTAAAATGTGGTCTAATGAATGAGCGATAAATAGGAATTATTATGAACTCTATAATGAAATAACGCAATCTCGTTACACTACACATGTAAGTAATTTTGTAAAAATCAATTTACTTTTAACTATTAGCTATTGACTTCTTCTTCTTCTTCCTCGCGTTGTCCCGGCATTTTGCCACGGCTCATGGGAGCCTGGGGTCCGCTTGACAACTAATCCCAAGATTTGGCGTAGGCACTAATTTTTACGAAAGCGACTGCCATCTGCCCTTCCAACCCAGAGGGTAAACTAGGCCTTGTTGGGATTAGTCCGGTTTCCTCACGATGTTTTCCTTCACCGAAAAGCGACTGGTAAATATCAAATGATATTTCGTACATAAGTTCCGAAAAACTCATTGGTACGAGCCGGGGTTTGAACCCGCGACCTCCGGATTGCAAGTCGCACGCTCTTACCGCTAGGCCACCAGCTATTGACTTCCCTCCCACTTTATTTAATCCAACAGAAGGAAATACCTACTTAGAATCAAAACGCAATGAGGCTCTAGGTAGGTAATGTAACAGTATTGTGTTAAATCTCGTTGTTTCATACCGTCGAATTTGTATTGTTCTTATGTAGCTCAGAATGGGGGTGGATCGCGTAGTCAAGGAAGCGTACTTGGGGCGACCAACCGGCCGTCGACCGATCGGGCGCCCCAGGTACCGCTGGTGTGATGTCGTGGAGGCAGACCTGCGTCGGCTGAATGCCAATTCAAGGCAGGAAACCGCGCTGGATCGGGACAGGTGGCGTTCTCTCGTTTCGGAGGCCAAGATTCTTTTTGGATCGCTGAGCCAAAGCAGTTAGTTAGTTAGTCTTATGTAGCTTATACCTAGCATAAACGTAGTCACAACACAAGTTGGCTTATGAGCTCTTTATGACATGCTTTTGACCAATAACCTAGCGAAACTGTCTCTCAAGAGTTTCCGAACATCGTCAACGTATTGTCGAAAGAATTTGCGTTGCCGTGCAATCCTCCCACAACTTCTTATCATGGTTGACTGCAACATCAGGCCGACAGCGTCCGCCATTTTTTTTTAATACTACGTCGGTGGTAAACAAGCATACGGCCCGCCTGATGGTAAGAAGTCTCCGTAGCCTATGTACACCTGCAACTCCAGAGGAGTTACATGCGCGTTGCCAACCCTAAACCCGACCCCCCCCCCCCCCCTCGTTGAGCTCTGGCAACCTTACTCACCGGTAGGAACACAACACTATGAGTAGGGTCTAGTGTTATTTGGCTGCTGTTTTCTGTAAGTAGCGCTGCCATCCGTCCGGGTATTTCCCGGATTTGTCCTAGTTTGGAGGCCGTCCGGGGGGGGGGGGTCAAGAAGTGTCCGGGGAAAACCCGGACGCTTTTCATGCAAGGAAGCACATTAAAACTACATGTAAAATTAAAGGTCTTGTTTTTTAAAAATATTATTTTCGGACTCGTCCGGGGAAAAAATGCGATTTACGCCAAATGTCCGGGTTTTTTCGAATCTTTGTCCGGGTTTGGCGAAATTCGAGATGGCAGCCCTATCTGTAAGGTGGAGGTACTTCCCCAGTTGGGCTCTGCTCTAGATTTGGAATGACATCCACCGGCTGTGCCGTACCACACAAAGCGAGATGACATTCCCAATGCCCATACCTCTCTTTTGGACGTAGTTTACGGACGTACCCGGGTCCGTTTTGTAGATGTAAATCATCTCGTGGTTGATTCGCAATGCCTATGCAAGTGTAGAGATGCCACGCACTTCGCAATAGTGATGTGCATATGATGTCATGTTCGTTGATAATTCGTAAGTTTACATTATCTTGCAATAGTGATTAAGTACCACGTAATCGCTGCAAAAAGATATCAGATCACATCTTTTTCTAAAGCTCGTCGGTAGCAAATAAGCATTGGGCCTACCCAATAGTAAGCGGTGATCATTGCCTTAGGACACTGGAAACTCCAACGACGTTTGACAAGTAGCAAGGGAGACTGCCAAGTGTCCCTCTAGTATCTTCTACCAAATAGTTTTTAACTCTTTGTCGAAACAATTTGTCACAATCACATCTTCGTGTCATGGTTGGCTGCATGGTTGTTCGCAGTAGTGATGGCACGCAATCGATGAAGTCATCAGTTTACATTAAATTTTTCTTACAAGCATAAGGTCTACCCAATACTACACTTACACAGTTAATACACTTTTTTTTATTTATTAAAAACTGATCGGCGATTGGCTCTAGTCACACTTGATGGAAAGTGAAGACAGGGCCTAAGATGGAGCTCACCGATTCAGTAGTAGCCTATTCACTCTTGCTTTAAAGAGACCGAGGTCATATTTATCAGGGAATACAGAGGGCGGGAGCGCATTCCATTCTTTAGCCGTCCGTAACAAAAAAGAGGAGGCAAACCGTTTAGTGCGAACAAATGGAATGTGTACCACGAACGGGTGCATTCGCTCCCCACGCCTGGAAGTCCGATGATGGAAAGGGGAAGGTGGGATCAGATCGTGCAGTTCCTGTGCACACTCCCCGAAATGTATCCGATAGAACACCGATAGGCTAGCGCCTCGACGGCGATGCTCAAGGCTCTGTAATTTTGACTTGATAGATGGGTCATCGCCAAAAAGTCTATGAGCCCGGCGCTCTATCGAGTCCAGGGCCGCCAGCTGATATTTGGCGGAACCGTCCCATAGGTGGCAGCAGTATTCCATGCTCGAGCGGACCTGTGCTTGGTATAGGGAGAGAAGCTGTTTCGGCGTGAAATACCTACGTAAATAAATACGTAATTGAAACTCCAACGACGTAACTGTCGTTGGAGTTACGTCGTTGGACTGACAAGTAGCAATTAAAACTGTCAAGTGTCCCTCTCTAGTAATACTATCACCTACCGAATAGTTTTTAACTTTTTGTCAAAACAATTTGCGTAGCTGTGCGAATTGTGCAATCCCCCTACATCTTCGTGTCATGGTTGACTGTAACAGTGTCCGCCATGTTGTCATTGCTAATAATCCAATTCGATTCGCAATGCCTGCGCAACAGTGTAGAGATGCTGCGCACTTCGCAGTAGTAATGCTACGCAATCGTCGAAAACTTAGCAGTTTACATTAACTTTTTCTAAAGCACTTCGATAACAAATAATTGGCTCCGGAACCCTGAAAAGGTACAGAATTAACGAAAGAATTCATGTGAATTAGGTGAAAGATATTTACGGAACTTGGTCATTCTGCAAATTGGCTGTTGGACTGGCAACTCTGATGCCGGTACCTATAGCGACTTGATAGCATAGAGGTACAATAATATAGAGATGAAATGGGGGAGGGGGGAGATGACCGAACGAGATGCTCTTACGGAACTTTCAGTAGGAGTGGCAGAGAAAACGCTATTATTGTTTGTCCTTGTCACAGTCTCACTTGTCCTTTCTGCCTACCGTTTTTACGGTGGATAATAATGAAGCTGACCAAATTACGTAGGTTGTTTTTGGTATGTTGTCAGGAATGTAAAAACGTGTTTTTAATTTTGTCGCAATGCGTATGTTCTGTCCTATGATCCTACCATGGAAGCTTGATACCAACACACACTCACACATATACTGCAACATCAGTTTGACCATAAATGTCATAAAGATTTAAATACGACCTATAAAACGTCATTGATTATTTTTATTCGAAACCAGTTTCGGAAGAGTTAATTATAATTTCAAAGCAACTTTTGCAACATTGTATATAAACGAGTAAATAGAGCTAATATTAATTCAACATGGCAATACATTTGTTGCTTTATCAAAAAGTACCATAAAACACCTTTTCATATGGAAAACCACATATATGTATGTTCATAGCAATGCATTCAACTTAGCCTATCGGTGGAAACCGCGACATCAAACATTTATTCTACACATTACAACCAGAATGACCCAAACACGTATTCACGCCATTCTAGTACGTAACCGTCAAACAATAAAATCCATAATCGTGAGTATAAAAACAAGACTTAGGTCTTTCCTGTTTCGAGTATAGTTATCTTCCGTGAGTTTCGTCATGTTGGGAAGGAAACGTTAAGAAGCACGTTTAGGGCAAAAAAACACGAAACCAGGAAATCTTAGCTAAGCTAAGCAAGGTGAGCGTGAATTCCATCTTCAGATACTGATGTTTGTTAGCGAGATAAGGCTTCTAACTTGATTGCATCATGGTGCTGCAGTCGTAGTTAGTTTCAAAAAAGGAGGCGGTTTTCATTTCGACAGTTTTTTTTACTATTTGATGATTTTTTAAATAACTCAGAACAACGTCATGTGAACCGATTTATAAAATTCTATTGTTGTTCAAAAGTATACAATGTGTTTGTACACGTATAGTGAAGCCGTTATTAACCACGGATGAATTTTATCGACAAATCACCCCATATACCTATGTTTCTCGACCATTTTAAAAATACACCCCTTCATAGTTTTATGGCGCCAAACACATGTCCATTTGCATGTCGCACATTTAAAGAATAAATATCATTTGATAGTTTATGAATTAAGGCATAAATTCACAATTACCCGAGAATTAACACCAAAAAGAAAAAATGTCTTCAAATATTTACTTTTTTTTACATTTTATCTTTCTTTTTTCGTTTTTTTTTATAGCCTACATTGTGTCCCACTGCTGGGCAAAGGCCTCCCCTGTTTTCCGCCACTCGTCACGGCTTTGTGCATGCTCCCGCCAGTCGCCACGGAATGAGTCCAGGTCGTCTCGCCATCTCGTTTTTGGCCTTCCTCTGCCTCGGGTGATCTGTGGTGCCCATTCGGTCGCTATTTTGACCCATCTGTCCGGGTGCAACCTACAGATGTGTCCCGCCCAATCCCATTTGAGCTTGGCGGCCTTCACACCCACATCTGCCATACCTTTTTTTTTTTTTGACGCAGAGGGAATTCTTTTACGCATCATCCCCAGGCCATGGGGTGTCGGCCTATAGTGGGGGGTATGTGGGACTCACAGCTCTCGCACCTTTCTAAATCAGAAAGGGGAGAGAAGACTACCCACTAAACCCTCTGCGGCGTTAGACCCTCCTGCCGGTTTGGGGAGCATCGTGGGGTCGCTAGCATTCACATCTGCGATACCTGCGTTGAACTGTACTTTTTTTATTTGTTAAATGATAGTACAGGCTATCAGCTAAAAGTTGACATCAAAATCATAGCCCTAGTTAAAACATTTCACAAGTTACACGAGTCCAAACAAGACCTTCTGTAATGTGGTTCCACTGACTATATGAACATTATGAACGAGACGGCGTATGGGTAGGAACCTAGGCGGCATTTAGGCTTATATTTAAGTAATTGAGGCATAGTTTTATGAATTTGCAAAAACGCAAGAAAACCAAATCATTTTATAATGTTTGTAAAGTTTCATATGTTTTCGATAAAAGTTGCAGTAGTAATAAGGATACAACTGAATGAAATAGGGGTAAATTCAAGTTTTTTTTTCTTCACTTATTTATATCAAAATAGAATTCCAGAAAAACCATATTATTGCTCATATCTATATCTTGCAGATTGTTATATTTTTTTTCTGCTCAGAGAGTGTCATATTTAATGATATAAAAAATGGTTCAGAGTAAGTTAGATTTACGGTATTTCGCAGGAGGAGGAACGTTAAGTTGCACCGATTGTACCTTGATGCAAATAAATACATAAGCGCTAATACCTCTGAAAATAACGATACGGACAAAGTGCCAAAAATACGTATACACTACCTTAATATATGGGCAATCAGGTCGTGTATACATATTTTCGGCGCTATGTCCATATCGATATTTTCAGTCGTGACCATACCTATGGACAGTTAAGAATGTTAGTAACTTAGTATAGTATGTAAAGTAGGTAAATATGCTAAAGCTGCGGGAAGCGTTACAAGGCTGCGCCGGCGCTGCACCATACTGTGTAGTGTGTGTGTTGCATTACGTTACGACCATCATTATGTTTTTTTTAGGGTTCCGTACCTCGAAAGGAAAAAACGGAACCCTTATAGGATCATTTTTTTGTCAGTCCGTCCGTCTGTCTGTCTGTCTAGACCCTGTTTCTCAGGAACGCGTGGAGGTATCAAGCTGGAATTTATATCAAATACTCAGGTCTACTCTCCCTTGGAGCTGTGAAAAAAATGAAACTTCTAAGCCAACGCAATCACTTTTGCTGAAATTTGCAACACCCGCAAGGGAATCAAAACCTACAGGGTACTTCCCGTGAACTCAGAATCTTGAAATTTGGTACGAAGCAACGTCTTATAGCACAGATAAAGGAAAAATTGCGAAAACCGTAAACTTTTAGTTACATCATATAATAAAAATATTTTTAATAATTGATATGACCCGATTGTCGTGATGAGTGAACTTTTACTTATATACCTACAGGTTTGTAAGGAACCCTCGGTGCGCGAGTCCGACTCGCACTTGGCCGGTTTTATTTATCTACATATTTAAAAGAAGCCTTTATCAATGAGGCCGTCTCCGTTGGGCCTCTACATTACAGAGTTTCAATGTGTTACTAGGTGTCAAAAAAAACTGTACACGAATTTCGCAGTTTTAGACAGGGGTTCCGCCAATATCATTATTTTGGGATCCCACATATGGGATGCAGTTCCTATTCAGGACATCACCTCATTAAATTTCTTCCCATCAACTTTTTTCTCTCTTTACTGTATTGTCAAGTGTTAGTTTGTCTGTACTGATCTGTCAACAGATCACGTGACAGAAATCCTTGTACTTAAAAGCATCCGCTGCAGGCATAACAGTTAAGTCGGCCAAGCTCGAAGGTCGGCCCAGTTCGCGAGTGTTGCCCAAACCTTGCTGGCCTTGCGCGCCGGCGACGAAACAGATCTTTGGAGTTCTCCAATACACTTCCTACATCCCTACACTTCTTTACATATGATATCGACTATCTGTACGACGATAATTTGGCAATGATTTGGACAGCTCAGATAATGCAAGTGTTATTTTAAACTTCAAACATCTATGAAATTATGACAACACTTGCACAGGCTGGGCTATCGAAATGGTCGCCAACTTAGCTTTGTCTGACTATAGCACTGTCATGTTATACCAAGAATAAACCAAGAAATAAGCGTAAGCCGTCTGGTGTCTGGTGTTGCAGGTGTCCACGGGCGATGGAAAGGGAAAGTGCTTATTATCAGGCGATTATAGTCTGCTCTTTGGCTCATATACTAAATAAATAAAATAACATATGTTTTTTTTTTCAGACCATCCGATCCATATTTTGTTACTTAATCAATAAAACTTACACCCTATGTTAATTTAGTACGTACATAAAAACATGTACATCCGTCCGTGCAGAGAGGACCACAGGACAGTATGGGTTATTTAGCCTTGCCTATCACCACCTCCCCAGTATTTTGTGAGGCGGCAATCGGCACGTTCGGAAAAAGTCCTCAGGAGGCTGTTGCTACTGCCACGCACGCGCTTCAGCAGAGACGCTAAGTCATCTAAAAGGAATAAAAAAGTACCAAACACAACAAGCAAAAACATCTTGGGACTTTTCGGATTTCACGCCGCGGGGGTCGACTCCATAGCGGGGGTCGCTAATACAAAAAACAAAAAGATTTGTTATTTAGTTCTTGAATAAAATATAATTGATAATGACAAACACGGCATGCAACATTTGCAATCATTGCAATCAGCAATGTCTTTGTGCGCCCGCGTTGCTTGACCCAGAAGCACAGAAATCACATATTCTCAGCGTAGGTATCGAGGCTAGGCCTATTATTAATTCATATCTTATACCTTTAAACGAGCAATTCTTGTATATATATTTGGTATATGGGGGTTTTTGGGGGTATACAATCTATTTAGATTATTCTTATGTTTGGGAAAACGCGTGTTTTCGAGTTTTCATGCGTTTTTCTTTCGACGCAGAATATGGTCGCTAATTTCGTGTCCGGCCACTGTCCGTCTGGTCCAACGGGTTAAGACGCGGACTGCTAAACGAGTGTTACGAGTTCGAATCTCGCCCGGTGACTAACTTTTGTTTTTTTTTTTATATGTTCAAGTTTATATATAATTTTTAAATTTTTATTGTTTTAGACAAGTTTCATTTAGTAAAAAATGTAGTTAAGATTATCACCTATACACCACCATATTACAATAAATAGTTATAACCGAGCAAAGCTCGGTCGCCCAGTTATATATAAAATGCGGAAGCACCGCTTTAACAACCTATTTTTACGTTATTAGATTTTCTGTGACTTATCATCATGTAAAAAATTTAGTGCAGAGATATTTCGAATCTTTTGAGTGAGCGTGTTGTCGCCTTCCTGATGCCTATGCCTATTACTTACTTATTTATTATTCATATTCATATGTTTACTTTAGTCCTCATTGTGTTACTAAGTTAATTAGTGTATTAGTTACTTCCAAATTCTCCCTATTAGTTAAATAAATAAATATTATAGGACATTATTACACAAATTGACTAAGTCCCACAGTAAGCTCAATAAGGCTCGTGTTGAGGGTACTTAGACAACGATATATATAATATATAAATATTTATAAATACTTAAATACATAGAAAACACCCATGACTCAGGAACAAATATCCATGCTCATCACACGAATAAATGCCCTTACCAGGATTTGAACCCGGGACCATCAGCTTCGTAGGCAGGGTCACTACCCACTAGGCCAAACCGGTCGTCAAAGTAGTAGTAGTAGTTATAATTTGTATTCGCTTTGTTACAAGCTTTTATTTAACTTGCCCTGTTAGTATGTATGGGACAAATCTTGCAAGTTAAATTTGACCCACTTCCCGGTTTCCCATGAAGATGAAAATTTGCATACATATGTAAGTCGGTTGACAATGCAATATAATTGTAACATCAAGCTGATCTGATGATGGAGACAGGAGGTAGACATAGGAACTCTGTGATAAAACAGCGCAACCTAATTGTGTTTGGGGTTTTCTCGATGAGTATTAGTTGCCTGTGGAGAAAAAAGTACAGTCAGCGGTAAAAACTTGTACCAAAAATTAATTTTTTGCCAAAAACTTATTAGAACATCGTCTTAGTCTTTACAAAGGATATTCGAAATTATAGGTACCTTATTACATCGTCTTTTCCCAATAACCAAAAATGTTATAGTTGACTTCAGATTGAGATAGTTTGGAGGTGTTTTAATTTAAGGTAATGTATTTTTTTTTCTTATATGCATGTTAATTATAAGATGTGTTTTGAAAAGATGTGTCTCGCCGAGTTTCTTGCCGGTTCATATTGGGATACCCTCCTCCAATGAGGGATTTAAATCTTCTCGGGGCAGAGGTGTAGGATTAGAGCCGGTGTAGCTTTATTTTACGTTCATAAGCGCATTGTAAGATGCCTACTTGAATAATAAACTATCTTTATCTTCAGGTATATTTGCCTTTTTTACAGAAAAATGCCCCCCAAAATAAAACTTTCAGTGCTTTCTTTGGAGTAGAAAGTCTTCCTGATTACCTCAAGGTGAGACGAGTTGAATGAAACAAGTAATTTTTTTGGTAAGATGAGTTTCTAATGAGCAATGAGGATTGTTATATTTGTTATGCATAACTTGTGAAAATGAAAATATAAATACAATTGTCATGGGCGCCGTCAGAATTACTTTCAGGGAGGTGCATTATAAATGGAATAGAAGAATCGATGCACTCATTTATTTTTCTTGTGTTAAATAGTTCCGAGTTATGCTAACAAAATCATTGCAGACTCTCTATCTCTTACAAACTCTAATGCTGGTGCAGACGCATAAAAAACATGTATTTTTTATATATTTCTTTCCTGCCAGGGGGGTGCAAGTACACCCCCTTGCACCCCGCTGCCGGCGCCCATGACAATTGTAGCAGGAAGCGAGTAAAGATTATCAGAAAACGCTGTTCAAAATAATATAGGCACGGTGGAATATATAAAAAGTATTTATGCAAACTTGGCAGAAGATTACAACACTAGACCCTACTCATAGTGTTGTGTTCCTGCCGGTGAGTAAGGTTGCCAGAGCTCAACGAGGGGGGGGTCGGGTTTGGGGTCGGCAACGCGCATGTGACTCCTCTGGAGTTGCGGGCGTACATAGGCTACGGAGACTGCTTACCATCAGGCGGGCCGTATGCTTGTTTGCCGCCGAGGTAATAATAATAATAAAATGCTTTATTGCACACTACAAAAAAAAAATGGTACAAAGTATGTAAAGGTATAAATATGTAGGTAACAACAGGCGGACTTATCGCTAAACAGCGATCTCTTCCAGACAACCTCCAGAGGTAGTATAAAAAAAAAAAGATTGCATACACATCCCTATTGGCACAATAACCTACCATGGTCCAAATCTATCATGTCTCACCTCAAAAACGTGTTTATTGAAAGTTTTTTTTCATCATCACCACCATTTTCCCCCCACGGTATCGGGTATTTATTTAAGAGGCTGTCAACACCCAATGTCCTTGAAATTGATGTTACTTAAACAGTTTTTTAAGAAAGACTATTTGTTTTAGTCAAGTAAGTAAAATATATGTTTATATTGATTATATTTCACAGACCGTGGTTGTACTTGATACATGACTGAACGAAATCGGCTCGATAGAAAATAATTGCAAAGATTGGTCTTCAAATCACAATTAAACGGTTCTATGTCTTTATTGTTTTGAGTTATGGGTCTGCAATTAAAATCACAATTTCAAAACATTTACATCTAAACCGCTGACGAGTAAAATATTACAATAATAATCCACTTTTTTTTATTTAAATAATTTTCTTATTATTCCCTTGCCCAGGCCCAGTAACATGCGACAGTGCTATCTCATTTACTCCGATACAAATAGACAGTGTGCGCGCTTTAGGTATTGACAGCCTCTTAAGCAAACAAGCAGAATCACAGACAAAATAGAAACGCAACCCACCTAGCAACACTGAGACCACAGCGACCTCCGACCGCTCGCCGGAGCGTCTCGCCCGTGACACCTTTACCATTAAGTTCTTTGAGGCAAGTAGCGCAAGGTTTTAGTGAATAGGTTCAAGTACAAAAAACTTGCAGCGAATGTTGGCGAAAACTGCTTTTTTAATACATTTGCTCAAAAAGCGCTACTTTACGTAGCTGTTTCGCGTGCGGAAAGTTGGATTTCGCGAACTAGTGCTTTTTACTTTTCCACTTGTTCCAATTCATGACTTTAAAGGTCGTAATCAACATAAAAACCTACTGTTAATGTACCTATTTTGCGTGAAAAGTACTATTATTCTAACTTTTTTTTCCTTTACCTTTCAGTGTCGATCCATTTAAGTATTTGGGGGGCATTTTTCCATTGGAGATTTCATAGCGTTAGTATAGACATTGACAACCAAACTTGAACCCTAGGTGGGTCAAATATTCAAGTCAGTGGCCGTACATGTGAGATATATTGAAATTTAACTACCTACAATTTCAATGCCGGCAAGATTCCACAATAATATACATTATATACAATCAAAATGTAATAAAACGGAGACAACGGCCTCCAGATTGTACAGCGCACCTTTATGCGGGTAAAGGACCTTTTTGTAAACAAACCTCTTTGTTTTTACACCTCACTGTCGCACTGTACCAAACCATCGTATCTCCACATGGAGATCACAATGACATACGGCGTTTTGAAAGTTATAAACACGCTAACATATTTTGCAACATCGTTCCACTTAATGTTTTTATAATAGAATATGTTTTTCTGAAAGTAACATCCGCTATGATATCAAAAGAGCTTGTATATATACCAATTTCTTAAGGACATACGCCTTTTTCATAAGTTACACCAACTATCGCCCCGTCCGTATTTTACAAAAGGTCACATCTACACACCAGTATCTAAAACAATTACGACCTTTCCAATGTAACACCAACTGTTCTACTATAATTTACAAAAGGTCGTGTCTTTATATGAGTTCTACAATGCCATACGTCGTTTTGAAGATGGAAGTGTGTGGGCGCCATCTGTGCGCCAGGTGGCGATAACATAAAACGTGGTATAAGCAAAAACTAACGAATGTAAACTGTAAACACCTGGGGAATTGATAGGAATCTTACAGTTGGGTCAAAAAAACTCAGTCTTTCATGTAGACACTGCTAAATAAATAGACTTTAAAATGAATGTGCGCAGGTCGTCAAAAAACCTCGAAATTCGTGTGACGTAATGAATGGATGAACCCTTAAAGGTATTATTAGCGATATTTTCTTAGTTTCATTCTTGAAGCAAATTACCAATTGAAAAAATTGCTGCATACCACTTTTGTATGAAAAATTACTCGCGCGTATAAGCCTAATTTCCTTGTTGTATCCTTAGAGGCAAGGAAACCTACTACCCAACTCGTAACATATTACGGAAAACGCCCGTTTTCCGTAGCTTTGGATATGTTGTGAGTAAATTATTTGAATTCCAGGACATTTCCTCCTAAGTATTTCCTCGTGCAGCTGCTGTTTTGATGCGAGAATTCTCAGATTTTAAAATGATTTAAGAAGAGAATCGTCTCGATGACGGGCAGGCTGAGTGGCAGTACCAACAGCAACAGCATTCTGGAGGTAATTGCAGATAGGCTTGATAATCCTATACTGCCGCATTGGATTCGCCAAGTTATGGGATTTTTGAAATTTAGAAAATAGGTTAGGTTTATTGTAATATTATATTAAGTACAAAATTAACATTAGTTCTTAAGAGGCTGTCAATACCTAAAGCGCGCACACTGTCTATTTGTATCGGAGTAAATGAGATAGCACTGTCGCATGTTTATTTTATATTTTTCTTACTTGACTAAAAAAACTGTTTAAGTAACATCAATTTCAAGGACATTGGGTGTTGACAGCCTCTTAAGTTATACTAACAAATATGGATGGTTGTAAATCTGAAATATTTTCAATTCAATTCAATTTAATCAATTCAATGATCAAACTTTGTATTGAAATGAAAGATCGTTCGGGCAAGTGTGGGCAGCAATCAATCAATTATAGTGGCTGCAACGTAAAAACATAAGATATTTATTTATTTATTTAATCTTTATTGCACAATACATGAAGGTACAAATGGCGGACTTAATGCCTTAAGACATTCTCTACCAATCAACCAATGGGTTTAAACAGAAAGATTAAGTAGGTGCAGTATCTTTTGTCTTGTGTTTTTTGTTTTTTAGTGGATATTAAGGCAGAATAAGCAAAATTATTTCCATTTTGGATCCCACAGGCATGCTTTCATGAATCTCTTATAACGCTTAGGATTCCTTTTAATAATCTTTCGCTTCGTTCAAGATTCGATACTAATATTGCTATATATCCCTTGCTGAAAATATTTTTGGACATTTGTTACACAGTCTATTCGCACTTTGTCGTCTGTTTCTATATTTTCAGACGTGACCGTACCCTAATGTAGAAAGTCAGAGTTCAACTTCATCAAGATAGTTATTAACTTATTAGATAACTTTTGGGGCAGTTAACATATTTAAATAAAAAAAATCTCATTATCAAACATTAATTATCGTGATAATTATCTTTTAAACTGTGTAGGGAGCCTTTGTATGAGCGGAGCCAAGGCAAACGTCCTGCAGGCCGTGTCGTACGTGCGGTCGTCGCTCCCGGCGCGTTGACATTAAAAACATAAACACCACAAGAAAGCTTTTTATTTCACAATCCGCCTGCGTCTGCGTCGATCTTTGTCGAAAAGGCGATTTAACAACAGAGGACCTACTGTGGAACTAAAATCGGAATTTCGTTATCGGCCTCTCTATTACACAAATATGGAAGAGCGATAGAGGCAGAGAACAAGATTTCGACTTTCGTTTTTCGCGGTAGGGACTTAGATGCGTAAGTGCACGGCTAGGACAAATACGAAGTGTAGACTCCGTCTAAGCACCGACGTTGTCAGAACAAAGTGTGGCAGTGTCTTTATACTCTATGTCTGTCTCTATCGCTGTTGAATTTTTCGAATGCCAGGACGCATGCAAATAGACGAATTTCGATGTTTGCGGTTCCCTGAATGGCTGGCGTCCAACGAAGCGTCGTACAGGGCGCGCGGCGTGAAACTGATCTGTGCCATTGTGAATATAGGAATGTCCAATTTGGCTAGATTAATAAATAAAATGGCATAACAATCACGGAGCGTGACTGTACCTGACTTATGGAATTATACTTGTAAACTCCATAGAACGTCACTGTATGTACTCCTAACTCGTTCAAAAAGGACGCTCTTTAGGAGGATTGACTATAAATATAAAAAACTCGTTTGCCTCCTCTACCATAAAAAAAAAAACAAAAAAATATATATTATGTACATTACCATGCAAACATCCACCGAAAATTGGTTTGAACGAGCTCTAGTAAGTAGTTTTTTTAATACGTCATAAATGGTACGGAACCCTTCATGCGCGAGTCCGACTCGCACTTGGCCACTTTTTAGGGTTCCGTACCCAAAGGGTAAAACGGGACCCTATTACTAGGACTCCGCTGTCTGTCCGTCCGTCCGCCTGTCACCAGGCTGTATCTCATGAACCGTGATAGCTAGACAGTTGAAATTTTCACAGATGATGTATTTCTGTTGCCGCTATAAGAAATACTAAAAAATACGGACCCCTCGGTGGGCGAGTCCTCTCGCACTTGTCCGTTTTTCTGCAATTGCAATACAAGCTTGGTATTAGAATTGTAAAAGAGTTCCCAATCCCAAGTGACGTAAATGTTTGTCAGAACACAAAATACATCTTGTTTCTTGAGTTTTCTGAATACGAGTATTTCACACCAAGACAATGCAGGCGTAGCAGATGGTGAAAAAAAGCACCTTGATGTGGGTGGGCAACTGGGCAATGTATCTCTAAAATGGTGGCATATTTATTATTAAGCTACCTGAGTTTAGATACATTTTATTCGAATAGTTCGAAGCCTGCTGTTTTTGTATGGTTATAAAAAATCTGCAGTTGCTCTTTCAAAATTCGTGAAGCAAAAAAAGGGTACAAAAACGCGCATACCTGCGGCGGGTCAATAGAAGATCACTGCAAATTACGGTCAAGGAATTTGATTGAATCTGTGTTACCTGGTATCTTGTCAAGTTGTCAGTGACGATCAGAATGAAAACCACGAGGGATCTCATATTATTATTATCAAATATCGTTAAGTTGCAGATGCAGTTAGTGTTGGTAAGGGGGCGTCCATTAATCGCGTCATATTGTATAGGGGGGGGGAGGGGGTCAGCAATAAATCACCAATGATCACCACAGGGGACGGGGGGGTATGGACACGTATCACGTGTATTTTTTTTTTCATCTGTGCTATACTGTATTATAGTCAATAAAATAAAAATAATAGTTAGGTTCATTTGTTAGAAAACTGTTCTTTAGTTATCGAAAAAAATACACGTCATATTGGATGGGGGGGGGGTCCTGAAAATATCACCAAAGATCACCATGGGGGAGGGGGGGGGGGTCTAAAACAAGCCAAAAACGTATGACGCGATTAATGGACGCCCCCTAACCCTTCGTATACTTAGACACAGATCCGTGGGAATTGGCTACTTGACAGATTTTTGTAAATACTGTCAATCGATCTTAATTTTCCTGAGGATCAAATGTCTATATAACACCAAAGGTCAGAAATGAGATTTAAAACTGACGCTTGAAACGCCTCAAACAAAATGATATTCTATTGTGACGTCACATTACATGTCATAAATGTATGGAAGTTCAAGAAAATTGCTGTTTTGACCCTGAAATATTGCGTTTATGTGTGTAGTTGTCATACAATTTGTTTTTCAATAAAATGTAAGGAATCGAACGGAAAAAAGTTTTAGTCTTTATCTTTTTATAATCTCAATATGTCTGTCTAAATTCCACTTTTTTATAATGGATGGCTCATTTTATATCCATTTAGCTAATTTTTTGTTATAATATTCAACATGTGTCAAGTACCCAATTTAAATCTATTGTTTTAAATGTCAAGGACACTTTTTCAATGATCAATTTTGACAGACCGCATACAAGGGATTAAGACTAGAGTCCTCTGCTTTGAAACGCGACTCAGTTTTTCAGACCCACATAATTAAGTCTAAACTCGAGTTCTTTCCAACTTGTTAGAGACCCGAGTTATTTGTGGAGACTTGAGTCCTTTTCAGAGAACTCTCAATTAATTAAGTCTGTACCGGTCCGGTCGGATCGTATCGTGGCGCGGCATTAAGCGTGCATAACCTAGCGCCAGGTCAGCGGTAGCTACACGAATTAAATCCAATGACAGATTTGACAAACATAATAATAAGATGAATCTCATAATCTCAATCCGTTTTCGATCATGAAAACCATAAAACAAAGTTGACTGAAATACGTAAACAAAAGAAAAACTAATAGTAGCATAATCAGCTCAAATAAAAGGAAGGTGTGTGGGGAATGGTGTCGATTCCATTGCGGAAGGAACAAAAACATTGTGGTAAGTAATAATAGAGTCTTGACTACAGGCAACTTGTTTCCAATCTGCAGGTTTTAGCTATCTGTGAGCCATCCCTGAGCTATGCTGAGACGAACGGACGCGAGAATGCCCGAAAGGAGGAGTATCGCCCCACTGCCTATGTCCGATATATATGTATTTGGCTACTTTGGCCGTCACTACCAAGTTGAAACTGACAGTACTAACAGCAACTGGCCATCGATGGACCCTATACCATTGCAATAAAGTTTATAATCAGGTAACAGTGTAAACGATGGATAAGAAAGACATATCCGGCGATATGCCATATGGTACCGACGCCGGCCATAAGTGCACTCAAGTATACAAATATGGAGTCCAAGCGTCCCTAAAATGAGTAATGTTAACTGACTTTGTCTAAAATCATAAGTTTTATAAATGTTTTCAATTTGAAATGTTTGTATGTAGATATGTAAGTTAATTTTTGTCATGTTTTAAAATAACAACTTTGGTTTAAATATTATTAATTACAAACAAAACTTGGAGCGATCACTAGTAAATGGGAAAGAATATCGATAATTGTGTTTTTGGGGGTGATCCTTTAATTACATCACACGTTTAGGGGGTCATGAAAATGTGACATGTTGTGACAAGGGGGAGGGCGGAGTCACAAACTTTGTGACGTCACTTTAACATCATCAGTAACAGATTTTTTTAAATGATTTTTATTAGTTGTTAAGTTAAATAACGCGTTTTTAGAACGATTAAATCGTTTATAAATTCGTATAATTTTCTCTCCTGATCGGTTTTGTGTTATAAAATTACTAATATTTATTTTTTCAAAAATATTTTGATAAAATATTAGTAACACCTAATTCGAAAAATGTAACGTCACACCACAGGGTTTGTCAAATGTGACCAAGTGTGACAAGAAAAGTGAAAAAATCTAGAAATTCGTGTGACGTAATTAAAATGACCCCTTATTCATATAGGAACTCCCTGCATTTTGCCCCCTACAATCCGATGCCTGGTCTTCACAAAACATGTTTAGACGATCTATTGGCGTCGTTTCGGTTAAAAGTTCATTGGCTCCGGCCATACTTTTTTAAAGCCGCTCATGTCATCCGTCTGTCTTGTCATTTGCAAGGTCACCGGAGCGAGGACGTGGCGGTCACTGAACACATTAGTTGTAGATATTTATATGGTAAAATCTGTACATACAAAGATGAGGCTAGCAACACATGGCGGTTTTCACATTGGATAAGGATATGGACCTGTACTATACTCTGTATATTTAGGTATTTAAAAAAAGTAAACAAAATCTACCCTCAAATAGCTCCTTAAGTCAGTTGAGGGTAGATGAAAACATTACATGATCAAATAATGTAGGTTAAAGTCAGGTCGTTCAGTGACAGATTCAGGCAGTTTTGTATTTGGTTGGGTAACCAATAAATGTTATAATTACCCGAAAATGACCCCGACTAACCACAAAAGACTTGGAGTTGGGCAAAGGAAAGAGAAGGTCGTGCTGCGGCTTCAGGTTCAGGTCAGGCACTGGCGAATAAAAGGGAGAGGCTGGCCGACGGAAAGTTTTATACTTTATCGAGCGATCTTCGACTTAACGTAGGTATTTTATGGGCCCACTCACGTATTTTATTTTAATGCATTTAATGTCTGTGTCCTGTGTCTCACGGAAGTTTTATTACTAAAATACAAATCTTATACAATCATTGAAATTTTCGCCAGCAACGAGAATTCACTTACCTCCATCGAGCACGACCTTCACTGCCACATATTATTTACACATGTAACGTATACATTATTGCACGTATATCCTTCACAACGACTGCGTGACGTCATACATGTGTATAAACTGTCGCCCGCGGTATTTCCGGACCAGTACGACCTTGAAGAAAAGAACGTACCATCCTAGCCTTCTTCGACCCATAAGCAGTTGTTTTCAGTATAAAAAAACACACCATCACGCTCAGAGGTTGTTATGCCATTTAGAGTCTTAGCTAAATTAGTAGTTCAATACTTGCGCTATGGAATGTCCAATTTAGCTAGAACCCTAAATTGCATAACAATCACGGAGCGTGACTGTAAAATTTTTTGTACGCAGGGGTTTCGCACTTGAAACCCCTGTTCCAGGTGGTCATGGGTGACTGTAATTACTTACCATCCGGCGATTAGAGGTCGTCAGCCTCTTATATGTATAAAAAATACAACTCTCCAAAAATCTATCGCGCCGTTCAGCCTAATTTAGCCGTCAAATTTAAGATGACAATATAGTTTCCTCGTCTTCCTTTGTGTTGTCAAGGGAAAACGCGACTATTTATACGCTAACGTTGTGTGACTGATATGATGTGAGACGCGCGGGGCTCCGCTCTTTTTCTTCTTTGTGTGGTCGTCGCCAAGATTAGGCGTATCTCATACGACCGTGTCTGGAAGTCGAATCAGTGTGAGCCGCCCTAGAGACGCAACCTGGCAGCCTTCTTTATTCATATGTTAGGAGCCCATCAACGTGCTCTCTAGCGCCACTGGAAAATAATCGCGATTGTTTAAACGATAGATATTTAAAAAAGAGGACCGCTACGTACCGTATTTTGTATTTAAGTACCTTTTGAATACATCAAACTAGTTTTTATGTTGCTGGGTTCAATATTCGGGGAAATATTCGTGGATAAACGCACAAATGAATGCCCTTCCCAGGATTCGAACGGGATCTCTTGTTTAACCAGGCAGGTCACTATGTGTAGGCTAAGAAATCATTACCATATATCTTCGTAATCTTCACTAAGACAGCACTGAGAGTATTAAATTAGTAATGTAAAGCATGGTTTCAGCGATGGAGGAAGCAAACGCGACCTTGCCGGTTTCCGCGTTGCACGACCTCTGACGACGTTGCCAGGCGGTTTGTTCTTTACTTTTTTGCTATGGACTTGTACATAGTTGCAAACAAGAGTTTAATCGGCTGGTTTTTTTTTTTTTTAATTGAGGGGGGATTTAAATCTTCTCGGGTCAGAGGGGTTAGAGCCGGTGTAACTTTATTTGCAATTCATAAGCGTTATCTTACTGTGTAATGGGTGTATTGCCATACAAGAGGCAGACACACATGGGAATGAAGCGTCTGTTCCCATCTGTGCCCGGCGGGAATAAATAGGAATACATCTTGTAATACGATGCATCCGAGACGGATCTTTATCGTATTTCGTCGTTGCTTTCTTTTTATATTTTATTTTCTTTTTTATTTTATAACATTTGCATACTATTTAAAACAGTTGGAAAAGGTGAAACAAGACTTTGTACTAACACATGTAAATATTCACCCTTTTTCTGCAAATAAATTATTGTTTGTTTGTTTGGGCGACAATTGACTATCGTACAAAATCAACTAAAGCTGTAAATAGTTTTTTAGGGTTCCGTTCCCAAAGGGTCAAACGGGACCCTCTTACTGAGACTTCGCTGTCCGTCTGTCCGTCCGTCTGTAACGAGGCTGTATCTCATGAACCGTGATAGCTAGACAGTTGAAATTTTCACAGATGATGTATTTCTGTTCCCGCTATAACAACAAATACTAAAAACAGAATAATATAAATATTCAAGGGGGGCTCCCATACAACATAATTTTTTTGCCGTTTTTATAAATAACGGTACGGAACCCATCGTGCGCGAGTCCGACTCGCACTTGTCCGATTTTTATAACAACACTATTCTCCTCCTTCCAATTTTGCAAAAAAAAAAACCACTTTCTGGTTCCATCGAACAGAAAAATACCCAGTATACACAGTTTTATTTTATTTATTTATTTAAACTTTATTGCACACATAAAGAAAAATGTACAAATGGCGAACTTAATGCCAAAAGGCATTCTCTACCAGTCAACCATTGGGTCAAACAGAGACATTTGTGTATGTTGGTGCAGGAAAAAATAATAACAAATAATAAGGAAAAAATTAAACGTGAAGTCAAATAATATCAAAAATATATAAATAGTTAAATACTACTACTTATATAATGTATAAAAGATAGACTAATACATATAATTATGTACATATACATGATGGTGAACCTTATTTACACCTCGGCCAGCAAATAAGAAACCCTCAGATCACATGTTTGTCGATAACTCTTTTTAATTCTCAACATCCCCGTACCTACGAGTAATTAAAGTAATTTAGCACGCTTCCTCGCCGCCACACGATATTTCCCGACAACACCTAGGTTTCTCTAACGCGATTGGACTTAATATTTCGACCTTAGAGGTACGATTTCCATGTAACAATCTATAAGTAAGTAGTACTCTTAAAAACCAAGTACAAGTTGGACACGCGCCCTTAGGGTTCCGTACCATAACATATTTCTTTACGAAGTGGACACAATGGACTTGATCATAGGCAGCTTTTTCTGTAACTTGTACAGTCGCCAACAGATATATCGGAGCGGACGAGGTGCTCAAAAATATCTGAACAAGCACTCTAGCGCCTTGACAATAGAGGCGTGTTCAGATATCTGTCAGCACCACGGCCGCTCCGATATATCTGATGGCAATTATAGTACTCAGTAGATAAAGGACCATTTTGTGTTTTATTTTTAAGCAAAATTAAAATTACTGAATGAAAATGTTACATCACGTTTATGTGTTCTTCGATATTGATGATACAATAAAATTAATATTACTTTTTTTTTTAGATACCAAATGTTTATTGTGGACAAATTTTATCCTATACTATAATCCTACCGATTCGTATAATAAAATAGCGAGGGTAAACTTGTATAGTTGGTTCGATTCCCGGGTGAGACAAGCGAATTTTAGAAGATTATTGAATGAAGTTTTGTTTCTTTTCAATAATAAATAATGTTTCCTTTCAGTAAAATGAGCTAACTGAAGGATTTAAAGTAGTTCCCCTCCAGGACACATAGATTTTTTCCATTATTATTACCCACTATAGTGACAAGTGTGTATATTTATTTGGCCACTTGGGTCGTCAATATTTGATGCTGATAGTATGTTTGTATTTCGATCGAAAACAGCGTATATGCATTTGGTGTGTATCAGCCTTTATTGACTAGATAATGTTGACACCACACCTCCGTACACACAGGATGTGAACTTGAGTACGATCGTTATAACTGGCTGATCTATTATCTATTTACAAAGCCATTAGGTCTACGAATGGTCACATAAGGCTGCAAGGAAGTCGGGAGCCGGACGCGTCACGCTCTGGTCTATGGGTTCACCAGAGGGGGTGAATATTTAGTGTTTCTATTGGCTATGTGCGTGGTGGAACTATGGTGTTTTTCGAACAGCGTGGATACAGTGATACAAGTCAACTCAAAACAATTTATAACCTTAAAACGCAAAGTAGGTTTGATTGAGAGAGAAAACAGTACAGAAAGGAAACTTCCTGCAAAGCCGAAGTTTGACAGCGATTCAGGGCCGAATCATGTCCCTGTCTAATGTATGGAACTATCCCTTTCTGCTAATTTAGGTTTGTCAGAATTCAAGTCATTATCTTATCTGTGGTTGTGCACGCAAAGGAACGTGAAGTGCCAACCCTAATAATTGCTCGGAGCAATGCTAAGCTGAACAGAGCCGAGAAAGCCCGAACGCTCTAGTTTCCTTCCCGTGATATTGCTTAGATTTTGAAATTGGGGCAATAGTTTATGTGAAACATACAGTCAGCCTCTTCCGCAGCTGACTGTACACAACTACCTACTTCTTCCTTTCTTCCTCGTTTCCTCATGACTGAGGGTCTCGACCACATGAAATCGTTTTTTTGTGCACCAAGGCTCTCTATTCTGCACGATTTTCCGCCTTCCTAATAATAGGCGCTGTGTAGATCCCTGGCAGGCCTTACAATGTCCACCCAGCCAGGTTGGTGGTTGGTGAATGTCTACTACCCCGTGCCAAACATAATGCGCTTTTCCAAGTTGTCCGGCTCCAGTCTGGTTACGTGTCCAAAGTAACTAAGGACAACACACTACTACCTACATACAATCGTTTTTTTGCCTATACGAATAATAGACTGCTGCCTGCTTCTCATAAGGGTACACTACACATGTTGTCCTATTTAGGGCGCGGTCGGCGACCTCACTACCTGCGCGAGAGACGGCCCGAGACGTCACAAGGTGGGTTTATAGGAATGTACACTATTATGAACTTTATTGTGTTGGAATAAGTAGTAAAATGTTTACATATTTTTAAATTCAATGTGTGGGTCAGACCGATATGTGTTGGGGTTTATAGGTATAATTGTATATGTAAACCAATTATTATTGTACTCATATTATGTTAATCAGTATTGACGATGCATGTTGCAGGTGACTTATATGTGAATAGACATTCTGTTTTGACGAAACCTGAGGTGGATGAGCTTTCTGTAATGTGACAAATCCTGCACTGTGGATCTGACCTGCTACCATGCTGGTATGCTGTTCTTTGGTTAATAAATTAAATACTTATTCAATAGTGTATTGTGTAGTTCATCCCATGTATGCTTTGTGTTATCTCCTCAATAAATAAATAAAATAAATAAAGTACCGATCCGGACGTGGGATCCTCTTTCGCATAGGGCTATACAGCCACGAACGCGAATTGTCGTTACCAGGATGCTGCTTAAAACATCTCACACAGATGAAAAGGCCTCTTATATATATACTACTGATATTATTGCGTTGGTATAAAGATCATATTGAATCTGTGTGGTGCGTGTAGATAAGAAGTTAGTTCGTGTAATATCAAATACCTTGGGCATGTAGTAACCTCTGACTTGAAAGACGATGCTGACATTGAAAGGGAACGGAGAGCGTTGTGTGTTAGAGCGAATATGGTGGCCCGCAGATTTGTTAGTTGCCCAATTGAGGTGAAAAAGACTCTTTTTAGAGCATTCTGTACAACCTTTTACACTTCTAGTGTGCGTGCTATACGCAAAAACAGTACAACACTCTTCGTATACAGTATAACAATGCTGATGCTGATGGGACTACCTCGGTTTTGTAGTGCGTCGGGGATGTTCGCGGAGGCCAGGGTAGACTGTTTCTACACTACAATGAGGAAACGCTGCACATCCCTGGTGCGCAGAGTGCGGGCTAGTTCCAACGGCATCTTGAGGGCGTTTGCGGAGAGGTTTGACTGTCAGTGCCTGAATCACTGTCATATGATTCACGTACTGGTGTCCAAGCCTCTCTAGACTAGGTTAAAATATGAGTAGTAACTAGTGTAGCAAAAATGCTACATAATCAACATCTGTCGGTTTATTTTTAAACTTCTTCTTCTAGTTGTCAGCTGGCTCAGTTCTCTTTCTGTTGTCTCTCTATGCGGTTTCATAATTCAGGCGTTGATGGTTAGATGGCGCTTTTAGCAAAAAAAAAGAAAAAGAAAGCGCCGACCTTTTTTCGTATAATTCCTGGCCGTTTCTAATAAATTAAGTGCTTATTTGCGCTTATTTTGAATTTAAATTTTTATGGAATATTCGAAAAAGAGAAGATTGAAGTTGTTTTTCGGCAGATGGTTTGGTGAATTTGGAGTGGAGAAGTCGTTTGTGTTCCCGGGTCGTTTTAAACCAGTTTTGCAATTTATAGCCAGTTTAATAGTTAACACGAAGTCTTTTTAAGTGCGCATAAATCCACGGGTGGAGAAGCTCCTGGTGACAGTTGACTACCAAAGGCGCGCATAAATCGGCGTTCGAAGAGGAGAGGCCTCTCATAAACAGTTGGTATCCAAAGCCGTGCGCAGGTCGGCGCTAAGCAGTGGTGAAGTGAAGAAACCTCATCGTTATCGCCCGGTCCGTTGCCATACGCGCTAGCAAGGAAGCGACAGGTCTCCAAAGCCGTGCGCAGGTCGGCGCTAAGCAGTGGTGAAGTGAAGAAATCTCATCGTTATCGCCCGGTCTGCTGCCATACGTGCTCGCCAGAAAGCGAGTAAGGCTTACCTCGGCTTGTTTAAAGTCGCCAACTTGTGCGCCATCCATTCTACACGAGTAAACCTGAATCCAGCTGCCGGTACCTTGGCGTGTGCCACATTCATCCCCCTTACCCTGTTTCCACTGAAATATTTTTTTTGTTTTTAAATTTTAACAGTATTATCTAGTTCTAATTATTTCTTGTGTATTTTTGTGTTATATTTTTAATTTGTCCATTTGCAAAAGTTCTTGTTTTACTGCACTAGGTTAAGATATTTGACTTAATTTAATTTAATTTAGTTTGAGTAAAACTTTAATCTTACGTTTTAATATAATAATTTAAATGTAATATGATCCTAAGTTGGGCGAAATAAATGAGTTTATTTATTTTATATCAGGCAAATTTGCTAATGGAATCTGTCTATGTATTTTAAATGTTGAGTGTGTGCTCATACAAAAACAAAATTTTGGACAAAATTAAATAATCAATTGATTGATTAGTAAATGTGCCAGAACTCTGCGGCTGTCTCTTATCTTTTTAATACAATAATAAATAAATATTACACAAATTGACTAAGTCCCACAGTAAGCTCAATAAGGCTTGTGATGTGGGTACTTAGACAATGATATATATATAATATATAAATACATAGAAAACACCCATGACTCAGGAACAAATTTGCCCCAGGACCATCGGCTTCACAGGCAGCTTCACGGATTTATGCAGGTTTCCTCACAATGTTTTCCTTCACCGAATAGCTAGTGGTGAATATCAAATGATACCTTATTATGGAAAGGGTCTGTAACTACCACTACCACAAAACTCCAACGTTAAGTCACCCATGACAATCTGTTTCCCATGTTCAATTTTCCTCAAGGACCCCTACAACAATGCCAATAAGATAAAATCATTCATGGAAGGACTGTTACTCACCCAATGACTCACACATACCACGGCACACTTTTATTAACCATCGGTGTACCTTATGGTCTTAAAAATAAGGTATACATATTGTCAGTTAACTGTGTGCTCACATACTTCACATACCAAGTCTGACACTTGATTCGTCCATTCTTTAACTTTGCTATTTATTTATCTTAATGGCTGATGGAATTTTGTTACTGAAGTCTTGGCTCAGTTTCACTGATAGGGCGCCATATGCCCGTGCGGGAGATTTCTAAAAAACGCATGCCATTAAGAGTTTCACTACTAGTTATACCACCTTACCGCGTGCGGCGAGTCACCGCATGCACTATCGACTTATGAGTTTCATTAGTTATTATACCGCCTGTGGGGTGTACCCGCATCAACCGAGTTATTGACCAATGAAAATAAGCCATTAAGCATAACAAGGTACAAATATTGTACTAATTACCTTGAATGAAGTATAAAAAAAATCATTATCAAAAGGAATATAGTTGTGTTTTGTTTTGTTAAATTTTGAAACATGACTAATTTAATTGCCAGTGTATCTTGTATGGTGGGTTGGTGGGCCACTAAATGTTAAGTTAGGTATACATACAAAATTTCACAAATCTAACATTTAGGGCCTGTTTTACAATGTCCAAATAAAGTATCGGATAGCTAATTAACAAATAAACTAATTGCAAGATAAAAATTCATGCAAAACTTACCTTGTTATCTACCATGAAGCTTATTTGATGAATGTGAAACACCAACAATGACTTTATTCGTCACAGTCAGTCAACCATAGGGCTAAACAGAGATGTAAATAAAAATGGTGCAAGAAAAGTAAGATAATTAAATTATAATATGTACTATGTTGGTACCCTAACATAAGTATCCACTTTTGTATACCATTACATTACCCCCTTATTCATAAACGTGTAATAAAGTTACGATGCCGCTAATAATCGTTTGTCCCTTTCCGACGTATTGGTATGATGGAAAGGGACAAATGATTATTACCGGCATTGTAACTTTAGTACACGTTTATGAATAAGGGGGTTAGTATGACTACATGGTTACTTAAGTTGGGGTACCAAAGGTAACAAAAATTGTGGGAACCCGTTTAGGGGCATATTCAGTTTCATGTTCTGTTGGGCTAAGATGGTCGGCTCTTTATCATTTGTCACCAGTCCTGTCACATTCCAACAAGTATATAAGTGCGAAAGTGACGGGCATAGCGGCAAGTAATGAAAATGGAGCCATACTGCCACCGCTGATTACGAAAAAAAAAATAGAAGAAAAAATATTTAAAAAAAAGTCCTAAACACACCCAGTAATTCAAACAGAAATTGTACATTTCTTACAAGTAAGTATATTTCTTTTGTATTGATTGTTTGAAATAAGATTAAAAAAGGTGGTAAATGGTAACAATTGAGAAGGTTATGAAACACTGTTCTAATGCCACAGAGTAATTCTACTAGGCCATGGTTAAAGACCAGAGACTGTACAGTTAAATACTCTTTAATTATTATTTTTTTCATCATTTATTGTTCCGTGTACAATAAGATGGAATACAATGTCTTTCATTTATGATATTTCCCAAATTCCCAAAAAGGTTATGAAACACTGTTCTAATCCTACAGAGTAATGTACTAGGCCATGGTTAAAGACCAGAGACTGTACAAGATACTCTGTAATTCTTTCATTTATGATATTTCCCAAATTTCCTGTGATGAGTAACTGAACTATGAGATTACATTTTAAGTCTTAAGTGCAAAATACATCATATCATAAGATTACTGGTTATCAGGTTCAGCTAGACTTCTTTTTTTTTATGTAATAGACAAACGACACCGCTATACTTCTATTCCATGGTGACATAAATCTAGTGATTTAAAAAAAACAGGCTTAGAATTAACCAAGAGCTGAATGACTTAGTATATTTGTGTTATCTTTTATTACTACTTGATGAAGATAATAAAAAGTATGACTCATTCATTTAAGTGTTTACAAAACAATTAATAAACATCGTAACGTTTAATTAAAGAAAAATAGCACAAACATTAAACGCAAATATATAATTTTATTTAATGAGCCAAAGTTGATAAACAAGTAATATGTGTCTCACTTCATTCTGCAAAGTAAAAGACTAGTCAAACATACGCATCCAAGCTGTATATTTATTTTATTAGTCATTTTTGTAACGAACGCGGACAAACTGGTATTTTTTGTCTGTTAACGTTGTGCGAAATAGGAACGTGTTAAATTTATCTCGGAATTATCAACCTCACGATTGGCTATCGCGACCATGGCACATCAATTACGGAAAACGCTTCGTGAGAGTGAAACCACATACCTACGTATAGCGAGGAAGCGAAAGTGAACGAGCTCTGAGCGCGAGCCGTGGTCTTTAAAACTATACTGACCTGTAGTTTTGCTCGTAATCCCAGTAATCCTTGTAGCGCGGGTGCCAACGCGGGCCCCCGCGCGAGTACGGCCTCCTAGAGCCTCCTTGGCTCATGTTTGCTGCGCCATCACTTCCGATATCGATTTGCGCCGCAACACTCAACCACTCGGATCCGCACGAAAAAACTTGTATCCACTAAAACAATAACACTGCACTACACTAAAACACTGACGAAGCACTAATTGAGAAATATTATAGTTTTAGGACTCCACGGGAGCCCTAGCGGGTGCTGCGAGCACGGTGCTCCGACGCGAAGTAAGCGCAGACTGCGCGCAGGCGCGACAACGTCGAGGACGCGCGCTCTACCGGAAGACGAGGGAACTAAATTCGAAAACGACCGCGAAGGCCCTAATTTTTTGGTAATTAATTATTTACGTAATAACGCAAATGACACTCGTACTCTTAACTGGGTTAATTTGTTCTCGTTACCTCGATTGGATATCAAACGGCAAGCGGAATTGAGAATGCAGTTGAAATAATCCGTTCCAGAGTATTGATTTTATATTAGTCTTGCACGCGATGTTGTCATTTTAATTGAGTTACGTCTTAAATGTGTCCTGTTTGCTAAGTAAAATGAGGGCGTGTTATCGCGCACTTGAAATGGTTCTTCGACGCTCACATAATTAATGTGAATCACTTGGCGATGCGTGGTACTCACGCACTGGCGCACAACAGCACTAAACTAAAGCACTGAAAATGTTTTACACGTGTTTCTGGCACTGAAATCCATATTTCGCTGTAAATCTGTTGAGGAATGCGAAAAAATCCTGAGATAATAATGTAACGCTATGCGCCCGTCCGGACGACGATACGTAAGCCTCATAAAAAAAGTTTACACAACTCGCCCACATTGCGACCTCCTTGCTGCAGCGCTTTAACTTCTTCCTTTGCCAATGTGTAGTAATTTGTATACGGAAATTCTAAAGCGCTTCAGCGCTGTTTTTCTACCAACCCCGCCCCATTGTTATTATAATGCAGCCAACATGACGCACATAGTGCAGTGTGAAGTTAGCTACGGTAAACGTGACACGAAAGCGCGCTCTCCCTCTAACTTTGGGTCGAGAGAGAGACGGAGCATTATTCTTTTTATTTTGATTATTTGTGTACCGACACGGTGACTGTGTACAATCGTGCATTTTGTACAAAGATATTATTTTTACTATGAACTTCATCGCTTTATGTTGCGAAATCTCGTAGATTTAACCTCATTCAGAGCCAAATGGCCCTCATCCAGATTGAATATTCAAGAGATAAGGCGTAGGAAGCGGACGCGACACACTTAGATATCATAAAAAGAGAATATATGCTAATTTTGTCCCAACTTGTGACATTCTTGGTTTCGGCCAAGTTTAGTTGAAACTTGATAGTGAAGATTACGAAGCCAGTCTGGTTGTAGCATCAGCTGAATTAGGCATAAACACTAAACAAGTTTTTAAATAAACATTAGGAGCCGTTATGAATCTGCGAGACAAAGATCTCGTTTACCGCCGTTATGTCGTTTAGACTCCACCATTTTGGCCACTGGCTTCTCAATTTTCTCATCCTGTTTTAAATTTGACTGATTTTAGAGAAATGGAACCCCACTACGTCCCTACAAGGGCGTAGCCAGCCAGTGAACTAGGGGGGGCAAATTGATATCGCCGGAGGCGTAGGAAGGGGCAGACGCCGCAGCATTCAAGCTCTAGGGGGGGGGGGGGGGCACCATTTAAATAGGTGGCCTACTATACCTAGAGTACTTGAACAAAAAAAATCAAATCATAGACAGCGCACTTCACTCCGTCAATAACGCCTAGGTTATTAGCTACTCTGGAGAGATTTGGAACTATTATTTATAGCTGACAGCTGGACACTTGCAACAGTTCTACCATAAGAGATGTCACTCCTCTTAATTCCACACTCCATATTTGGTAAGTTCAAACAGACTGAGTTTTATTATTCCAGATTGGGGATAAAAGTATAAATTAATAAAAAAACTATTTAATTTAAGAAACATTTAATTCTTTAATCTTTTACATAAATAAGGTACGGTCACGGAATTATATAGTCGTGACGTAATTACAATATGAAATCCTCTATGTCAAATTAATCCTACATGGCGCAACTATTAAAGTACGTGACTGTACATTACAATTTGTTGCTTTTTTTTTATACCACGACGGCAAACGAGCATACGGCCCGCCACCGAAGCTCGTCACCGTTTCTTTGAATATTTTCATTCGTCTTGTGAAGTGCGTGGTAAGATTAAATTCCAAAAGACGCCAAAGACGTCATATGACGCACGCGGCTACAGTCCAATATCAACCTTCATGCGTACCGACAAGGTTCACGATTACGCGCCGCGTACGATACGCGTGGCGTTCAAAAGGTTAAATATTTCGGTTTCCTCATGTTACACCTTGTATACGAAATATCATGAAGGAAAACATAGTGAGGAAACCATACTCCCAATAAGGCCTAGTTTGCCCTGTGGGTTGGAAAGGCAAACGGCAGTCGCTTTCGTAAAAACTAGTGCCAGTGCCATTCTTAAGACGAGCGAAGGGCTTCAAATGAGCAAAATGCCATGAATAATGATGAAAAAATTATATGCAATTTGTACGAAACATTATTTGATATTCACCAGTCACTTTTCGGTGAAGGAAAACATCGTGAGGAAACCGGACTAATCCCAACAAGCCTTAGTTTACCCTGGGTAGGAAGGTTAGATGGCAATCCCTTTCGTAAAAATAATCGGACAGACAGACGGACATGACGAATCTATAAGGGTTCCGTTTTTTGCCATTTGGCTACGGAACCCTAATTACGGCCTACGCCAATTCTGGGGATTAGTTGTCAAGCGGAGCCCAGGCTCCCATGAGCCGTCAAATACCGGGACAACGCGAGGAAGATTTGCATCTTTATCGCTCTTCCATGTTCGAGCGAGAGGCAAATAGAATAGATGAACGAATAGCGATGGAAGTTCGCGGTTATAGTCCAGTCAGCAATTTCAGGCCTACAGGGTGTAGTCGTTAGGGTCGTACAGCTCCGAGAGCAGCCTGTATATGTAAGACGGCGAGCTGCCGCCACTGAAACAAACATGTACATAATTATATCATACTTCGAAATCCATACTAATTAAAAGGATTTAATTAAAAGGACTAAGGAAAGGAAGGAGTTTTGACGACCGGTTTGGCCTAGTGGGTAGTGACCCTGCCTACGAAGCTGATGGTCCCGGGTTCAAATCCCGGTAAGGGCATTTATTCGTGTGATGAGCATGGATATTTGTTCCTGAGTCATGGGTGTTTTCTATGTATTTAAGTATTTATAAATATTTATATATTATACATATCGTTGTCTAAGTACCCTCAACACAAGCCTTCTTGAGCTTACTGTGGGACTTAGTCAATTTGTCTAATAATGTCCTATAATATTCATTTATTTATTTAAAAGGGAAGTATACGACGTGGACGGTCACAAAAAGAGAAAACGTTTTTTCACTTCTAAATATTTTCCATTCTCAATGATTTATAGGTTATCCTTTTTTTTTTCAAAATTTTCAAAACAATTTTTTTATTTTCAAAAAAGTGAAAACTAACCTAGAATATACATATAAAGGTCTTAGCACACTATTACAACTCAACAGCCACTCGACTCAAAATTAAATATTGAAATTAAAGCCTTATCTTGTATGTCCTACAGTACAATGTTTAACATTTAAGTACTGTCGGGTGGTCTACGCGTCGTCCACTCGTCGTCCACTAAGCTGAACCAAAAGTGAGTTGAGTTGGTGTGGAATTGATATAGTGTGCGAAGACCTTAATGCTGAAGCGGTCGACATCAAAATCAAAGTGATTTGTTAAGATTTAGTTAGTGGAAAACGTTTTCTCCCGAAAAGGAATTTCATAGAAAAATTACCGTTAATTCGTTATATTCGAAAAGCTATTCTTCCCTATTAAAACAAAAGAACATTACTTTTTCAATCCCACCACAAAAATAATCGGACAGACAGACGGACATGACGAATCTATAAGGGTTCCGTTTTTTGCCATTTGGCTACGGAACCCTAATAAGTACGCAAATAAATATAACAACCCACAACCAAAAGTGCAAAATGTCTCGCCTCTCTACGAGGCATCAGGCTGGATATACTGACGGTCTGACAACTGAATCAACAACCAATCAAAAAGTATAAGTACAGGGTGGCCAAATAAGAAGTATACATTTTGTTTTTAAATTTTAACTGTATTAAGTTCAAAAATTATTAGGTATTGTTTTAAAAATATATTCTTCAGGGTTGGCAAATTCATGCGAAACATAATGTCTGACATATGTCCACCTCTAACAGCAGGCAAATGTAAGCCCTTATCATCCCAATGTTCAGCATCTATTCGCACATTTTTGGCATTATCTTAGTACATTTGTGTCGAATAGTCGGTTTTAACTGTTTAAATTTCATCAGCTCGTTAGCATAGACACGTAATTTTAGATAGCCCCACAGAAATAAGTCAAGAGCTACAAAATTTGGAGAATTTGGGTGCCAATCACTGTCACTTTTTTTCAAAATTAATCGAGCAAACAACGTGTTTTAAACAACAGAAACATTTGAGATAAAATTGCTTGCTGCTAGTGGTATACATTTGGCAGAAATTATCTTCCGTATACAATTGCCAACCCTGAATAATATATTTTTGAAAAAATATTTAATAAAATTTCCACTTAATGTAATTAAAATTTAAAAACAAAGTGTATCATTCTTATTTGTCCACCCTGTACCTGGGCGACCGAGCTTTGCTCGGTTATAACTATTTATTGTAATATGGTGGTGTATAGGTTATAATCTTAACTACATTTTTTTTACTAAATGAAACTTGTCTAAAACAATAAAAATTAAAAAATTATATATAAACTTGAACATATAAAAAAAATAAACAAAAGTTAGTCACCGGGCGAGATTCGAACCCGTAACACTCGTTTAGCAGTCCGCGTCTTAACCCGCTGGACCAGACGGACAGTGGCCGGCAACACGAAATTAGCGACCATATTCTGCGTCGTAAGAAAAACGCATGAAAACTCGAAAACACGCATTTTCCCAAACATAAGACTAATCTAGATCGATTGTATACCCCCAAAAACCCCCATATACCAAATTTCAGCGAAATCGTTAGAGCCGTTTCCGAGATCACAGAAATATACATATATATATATACAAGAATTGCTCGTTTAAAGGTATAAGATAAAAACAATAATTTCCTTTGCAGCTGTCGGACGTTAGACCGTCAACATCTCCAGCATCTGAGGATGTACTATAAAACTTAAATAATTAATGAAAATTGGTAGTTATCTCAGTAGACGAAAATGTTAGACAAAAAGTGCGAGTCATTGATGTATAGTACTAGAGTTGGCATCCGTAACAAAATGTTACCGCACCTCTAAAAGTACCGGCACTTCATGGCGTTTAGTACGTCTTCGACTACTGGCGAGATGCCAAGCATAGAATAAAAAAATATAATAAAATAAAAAATGCCTTTCTGCGTTATGAAAATGTATTCTAATATTATCAATCCACGCGAAAGACCTCTTGTTTATTTTGTGTCTTTAACAAATTGTGTCCGCCATTTTCTGCGTTTGACGTCTGTCACTAAGCTAAAGAATAATAGCTAGCCAGAGGCGAAACTGTTATGACAACTGTTCATTTTCTGCCTAAATACGTACTGTGAAGAACCTGGATGAAATGTATTTATTTCCTTTTTTTTATACTACATCGGTGGCAAACAAGCATACGGCCCGCCTGATGGTAAGCAGTCTCCGTAGCCTATGTACGCCCGTAACTCCAGAGGAGTCACATGCGCGTTGCCGACCCCAAACCCGACCCCCCCCTCGTTGAGCTCTGGCAACCTTACTCACCAGCAGGAACACAACACTATGAGTAGGGTCAAGTGTTATTTGGCTGCTGTTTTCTGTAAGGTGGAGGTACTTCCCCAGTAGGGCTCTGCTCTAGATCTGGAATGAGATCCACTGGCTGTGCCCCACCACACTAAGCGAGATGACATTCACAATGCCCATACCTCTCTTTTGGAACTGTTTTAATTAGTTTAATATTAGTAGTATACTTACAGATTGGTGATGTACAGGGTGACGTTGTCGGCCGGGATGAGGTCGTGACGCGGCGCGTACACGTGAGCAACTCCGCTTTCTGCCGCCCTGTATATTAACATAATAATACATTACGATACAAGTGCGAAAAATAGGAAATTCGAAACGAGTGGCGATAAATTAAAACACGACCGAAGGGAGTGTTTTAAATCGACACGAGTTGCGAATTACCTATTCGCACATGTATCGTACAACGTTTTACAGTACATATGGCCCTTTAAATGTTCGACACAGTAACGTAATATGCTACTTCTCGCACTAGTGCTATAAAGTAGCCCCATATGTACTGTAATAATACATTACGATACAAGTGCGAAAAATAGGAAATTCGAAACGAGTGGCGACAATTTAAAACACAACGAATAAGCGTTGCGATTCAGCGAGGAAATGCTGCCAGTATCTTTGGCACTATGCCCCAGGGGCCCTCTTTAGATATAGATTTTTAGTTTTTAATTAGTTCAAGTTTTTATTGAACTTTTATTCACATTTTACTGTCACTCAACGCTTTTAATCATAGTTAGACTTTAAAAGATATACTTACCGAAGGGAATGTTTTAAATCGACACATGTATCGTACAACGTTTTACAGTACATATGGCCCTTTAAATGTTTGACACAGTAACGTAATATGCTTATTTGCACACTAGTGCGGTAAAGTAGCACCATATGTACTGTAATAGTACATTACGATACAAGTGTGAAAAATAGGAAATTTGGAACGAGCGAAGGGAGTGTTTTAGTTAGACACGAGTTGCGAATTACCTATTCGCACATGTATCGTACAACGTTTTACAGTACATATGGCAAATTAAATTTTCGATATAGTTACGTAATGTGCTAATTATCGCACTAGTGCGGTAAAGTAACGCCATATGTACTGTAAAAATTGTTAAACTTTATGGGCACAACTGTCACTATAGAATGAAAAACTATTATTTACACGCTATGTAAGATAAAAGAGAAACGATTGTAATAGAGAGGTACGTCTAAGAAAAAAAACCGGTCAAGTGCGAGTTCGTTTTACTCGCGCACCGAGAGTTCCGTACCAACTTTAAATTATCCTGTGTAACAATAAAGGCCAAAGAGTTTTGATCAGAAGTACTTATACTAAGTATAATTGTGTACTGCGCCATCTATCGGCAACTAAGGACCATGGGCAACTTTGTATGGAGCCTGGACCCAACGCCAACAGAAATGAGAGTAAGGTCATTAGATAGGTATTTCTATGCACTTCATTTTGTTCTATGGGCACCAAGCGGAATTCCATTGCAGAACTGAGATATTGGAATTTTAGCCAAAATGTCACCCTTATTACCTAGGCAATAGAGTCCAAGTAAGTAAATTAATTACTGCAGGGTAGATGTTCGCGCACCGCCGGGCGAGCACACTGAATGATTTGCCGCGCTGGCCCGGCGGTGGACTATATTGCCTAGGTAATAAGGGTGACGACATTTTGACTAAAATACCAATATCTCAGTTCTGCAATGGAATTTCGCTTGGTGCCCATAGAACGAAATGAAGTACATAGAAATACCTATCTAATGACCTTACTCTCAACTCTGTTGGTATTGGGGCCATTTTGACGCATAGTCCTTTGCGCGATGTAGTGCATGCATATTGGTTTATCGCGATAATTCTCTATCATTTGAACCGATTTCAAAAATAGTCTTTAATGTAATCTCAAGTGTACTAAACACACGTAAAGTTGGTTAAATTGCAAACTGTATAAACGTCAGTATAATTAAAACTCATTTATTCTATTTTTGTATGAATCAGTGACATAATAAAATAAAAAAAAGCTAGAACTCCCTAGGGAGTTATAGCTTTTTTTTCCACAATCCTTAACTCCTGCGGGAACAAAATAGGCCCTTGTCCTTCAGTACACCTGCATGAAATAGGATATTTTTCGAGCAAGTGTGATTTTATTTTATTATTCAAATTAGTTGCACAGCATTACAGTATTACTACTAAGGCACTGCGAACTACAAAACATATTAAAAAAACCGGCCAAGAGCATGTCGGGCCACGCTCAGTGTAGGGTTCCGTAGTTACTCTTCCGTCACAATAAGCTAAACTGGAGCTTAAAGTATAGTAAATTTTTAACCAAGGGATGAAACGGTACCTTTCACCCGAGTTAAACAAATAGGCAAATTTGCATAATTAGTACCTAATTAAAGTAAGTCTTTTTACTGTGAAGGGAAAACTTTTTGCGATAACTCAAAAACAGCTAAACTGATCATGTCCGCTATAGTTTTCATTTAATGTCTTTCTTAAGCTCTACATCCACGATTTTTTTCATATGTTTTGGACCTATGGTTCAAAAGTTAGAGCGGGGGGGTGGGGACACATTTTTTTTTATCTTTCGGAGCGATTATCTCCGAATATATTCACTTTATCAAAAAATGTTTCTTGAAAACCCCTATTAGTTTTGAAAGACCTTTCCAGCGATACCCCACACTCTAGGGTTGAAGCGAAAAAAAAATTTCACCCCCACTTTACGTGTAGGGGAGGTACCCTAAAAAAAATTAAATTTTTAGATTTTATTGTACGACTTTGTCGGCTTTATTGATTTATATATCCATGCCAAATTTCAGCTTTCTAGCACTAACGACCACGGAGCAAAGCCTCGGACAGACAGACAGACAGACAGACGGACATGGCGAAACTATAAGGGTTCCTAGTTGACTACGGAACCCTAAAAATACAGAGATACGAGATAAAACAAATAACAACAAATACAATTTAAACATTAGATTATGTATAAAAGTTACTGGTAGGGCAGGGCGTGGTGCGGCGCGGCGAGCTGCGGCGGCTCGCGCGCGTGCCGCGGGCTCAGCGCGTGCAGCGCGCACAGCGCCACCACCTGCGGGGCAAGCACTTCTTTATAAATAGGGGGGGGGGGGGGGCTGATTTTAGTACCGACGAGGAGGACTTTGCAAAGCTCGAACAAATCAGTTGCTGTTTGCTACTCAATATGTATAAAATAGATTGTTAGGTGTTAATTTACTATACAATTTATAAAATTGAAATTGTGTCTTTAAATAACTTCTGTCTACGTTTTTCTAGTAATATTCTGGTGCTTCAATTCATTTCAAGCATGGTGTGAAATAACTTATTTTAAATACAGTGAACATCCCTATACATAACGTTGTTAACATATTATTGCACGTGCCTATGTAAAATACAACTATGTACAACTTATCTGCTTTGCCTAAAGGTTGACTGGTAGAGAATGCGTTACGGCATTAAGTTCGCCTATTGTACAGTGTGTTTTCTTATGTGCAATAAAGATTAAATAAATAAATAAATAAAATAGTTACCGGCACTCCGTAGTGCTTGGCGGCCGCGGTGACGGCGTGCAGCCCCGCCGCGCCCAGCGCCGCGCCGCCCGCCAGGGCCGCGTGCACGCTCACCACCACCTTTACCACAAATTAACTAAATTATTTGTATGTTCAAGCTAACTTAAACAAATTTAATAGTACATTGTGCAACGAGGGGGGTAAGTGAAATTTTGGATACGAGGGTGTTTGGAGGGAGGGACCCGAGTTTGCAATATTCTTACCCCCGGAGTTACACACAATGGGCCGCGTCCACACTCACCACCACCTTTACGACAAATTAACTAAATTACATGTATGTTCAAGCTAACTTAAACAAATTTGATAGTACATTGTGCAACGAGGGGGGTAAGTGAAATTTTGGATACGAGGGTGTTTGGAGGGAGGGACCCGAGTTTGCAATATTCTTACCCCCGGAGTTACACACAATGGGCCGCGTCCACACTCACCACCACCTTTACGACAAATTAACTAAGTTATATGTATGTTCAAGCTAACTTAAACAAATTTAATAGTACATTGTGCAACGAGGGGGGTAAGTGAAATTTTGGATACGAGGGTGTTTGGAGGGAGGGACCCGAGTTTGCAATATTCTTACCCCCGAAGTTACACACAATGGGCCGCGTCCACACTCACCACCACCTTAACGACAAATTAACTAAATTATATGTATGTTCAAGCTAACTTAAACAAATTTAATAGTACATTGTGCAACGAGGGGGTAAGTGAAATTTTGGATACGAGGGTGTTTGGAGGGAGGGACCCGAGTTTGCAATATTCTTACCCCCGGAGTTACACACAATGGGCCGCGTCCACACTCACCACCACCTTAACGACAAATTAACTAAATTATATGTATGTTCAAGCAAGAAGCAAAAAAACGAGGAGGACGGCCCCATCTGACATGGTGGACGAGTATGGCCAAACTATTGGAAAAAGCCCAACTACTAGGACAACAACTAGAAGGACAAGGAGAGCCGACCCCACCTAATGTGGGATAAGGCAAAGCAAAAGAAGGAGATATGTATGTTCAAGCTAACTTAAACAAATTTAATAGTACATTGTGCAACGAGGGGGGTAAGTGAAATTTTTGATACGAGGGTGTTTGGAGGGAGGGACCCGAGTTTGCAATATTCTTACCCCCGGAGTTACACACAATGGGCCGCGTCCACACTCACCACCACCTTAACGACAAATTAACTAAATTATATGTATGTTCAAGCTAACTTAAACAAATTTAATAGTACATTGTGCAACGAGGGGGGTAAGTGAAATTTTTGATACGAGGGTGTTTGGAGGGAGGGACCCGAGTTTGCAATATTCTTACCCCCGGAGTTACACACAATGTTTTTCATCACACTTGCGAAGAAAAAACTAAATTTTAAGCAAAATAATTCTTAAATACGGTGACATATCAAACATGCGTCCGCCATTTTGTTGGGTTAGTGAATGTTTCATAGAAAGTTTATATGTGTGTAGATAAAATAGTGTATGTAACTGCACATAATTATGCATTTAAACACTCGTGTAATCTTTTTAAGAAACTCACTTCGTTCGTTTCTTAAACCCACACTCGTGTATTTTAATGCCTTTTATTATGTAGCAGTCAAATAAAATACTAATACCTACCTTATTAACGCGCGACATGACGGCGCACACGGCGGCGGCGCCCAGCACGGTCACGGGCACTCCCGCCGCGCTCAGCCGCGCCGCCATTGCGTGCGACTGCAAAACAATTTTCATTTTTGCTCTGAAAGTGGGTCATTGTTGATTTATAAAGTGCGCAGAAAGTGATGCGTTTCTGCGCTAGTGCGGAAAAATGGTGTAATCCCACGAGCAACTACTCTAGGTGGAAACAAATGGAGTAATCCCGCATTGGATCTTTTTTTAGTAAAAATGATACCTAGTGATTTTTAAGCGTTGAATACAAATATTAGGAACGGTAAAAAAGCGTCTACGTCGAGTTTTAACGCGGCGCTTTTTGAGCTCTTGTGCGAATGAGACCTAATTCTCTTGGGGATTAGATGATCGGCTCTTTATCATTTGTCACCATACCTGTCACGTTCCAACAAGTATGTAAGCGCGAAAGTGACGGACATAGTGACAAGTGATAAAATTGGAACCATGCTGCCACCGCTAAGGAAGGTCTTGTGTATGTATGCCGTAGGTATCTTATACCTTTATCGAGAATTCTTGTATATTTATACATATATTTTGGGCACTCAGAAACGGCTTTAATGTTCGATGAAATTTGCTACATGTGGGTTTTCGAGGGCGAAAAATCGATCTAGCTGGGTCTTATCTCTGGGAAAACGCGAATTTTTGAGTTTCCGAACAAAGCTTGGTTTCCCTGATATTGTATAACAACTATAGGGACTGTGCGCGTTGGAGGGTCTGCCATCTTGTGGCCTGAATCGGAACCACAAACATGTACATTGACACTTCACTTCACACCAAAGCAACTGCTGCCCACCTACCATTTTTCTTGTGCACCGTAGGTTCTGCCATCTTGTGGGCTACATTGGAAGCATAAACTTACACACCTACAGTTTATGCACGATCCCTTTTGACACTGACACCAAAGTTAAGGTCACACACAACATTTGTAACTAAATTAGTGTTATTTTTCTTAAGAGCCCATCAACGTGCTCACTAGCGCCACTGCTAAATAATTGTGATTATTTATATTTAACGATAGATATTTAAAAAGGGGGCCGCTACGTACTGTATTTTGTATTTAAGTACCTTTTGAATACATCATAATTTTTACGTTGCTGGATTTGTCAATCTAGGCGTCCGAAGTTAAAACGGCCGTTTTTGTTTTCAATTCATAGATCGACGAATCCAGCAACATATAAACTAGTTTGATGTATTCAAAAGGCACTTAAATACAAAATACAGTATGTAATCGTAGCGGCCCCCTTTTTTAAATATCTATCGTTAAATTTAAGCATTCACAATTATTTTTCAGTGGCGCTAGTGAGCACGTTGATGGGCTCTTAACCAAATAGATTCTTCAAGATATCGCTTAAAAATATCGTGTTCTTAAATAGGTTTTACTCATTCGTTAATTCACTTACTGTATTTAGATGTGTTTCCAATCATTCACCTTTTCTGTGGACACCTATACGTCTCGCGTCGGATGATGGCTCCCATGACAGTTAATTTTTAGGGTTCCGTACCCAAAGGATAAAACGGGACCCTATTACTAAGACTCTGCAGTTCTATTTGTCTGTCCGTCTGTCACCAGGCTGTATCTTATAAAGCGAGATAGACAGTTGACATTTTCACAGATAATGTATTTCTGTTGCCACTATAACAACAAATGCTAAAAAGTACGGAACCCTCGGTGGGCGAGTTCCACTCGCACTTGTCCGGTTTTTTATATGGAGTAGCTGTCACGTCAGGCGGGCCGTATGCTTGTTTGCCACCGACGTGGTATAAAAAAAAAACGTCAAGACATTTTTTTAGAACTAATTAATTTATTAAGAAAAAGTTAAATACGGTACAAACATCCCGAACCAAGGACCATCGACTTCATAGGCAAGGTCACTACTCACTAGGTCGTCAATAAACAAGTAACCGTCAAAAATATTTTTGACACACACTTTTATTGCCGACTGCACTTTCTCTTTTTTGTATGTATATCAAGTACTTCTGGAAACCTTTAAAACGAGCCTAAATTCAACGTGTTTACCTTATCCCATCGAAGAGTTCCTTTGGCTACCTTCTGACTGCATCATCAGATCAGCTCCATGTTAGCATACTATTGCATTGTCATCAGAAATACGGAAGTATACCAAATTTCAGCTCAAACAGACACCAGGAAGTGGTTCTAATTTAAGTTACAAGATTTGAAGCACATATATATTAATATGTAGATTTATACCAAGAAGATACGCGGTGAAGCTAAATAAAAGTGTGTAAAAAGTGTGTAATAAAAGTGTGTAAAAAGTGTGTAGAAATAGGTAAGTTACTTGTAATCAAAAAGGTATTTTACCTCGGCAACGTCAGTTCCTTCTGCCAGCAGCAGTCGGTACCGACGCGCTGAACGAAGGAAACGTTCAGTGAGTTTGCTGGCCCCGTATGTGAGGATCATCTCGTCTGCCTGAACGTGCTCCTTGGCTTGCGAGCTGATGGCGGCAGCTGTGCCTTCCAGTTCTGTGCGTAGCTGGAAAAAGACGTTGAATAGGTGGTAAATAAATTAATAATATCCAAATTTGCAGTATGTTTGTCAGTAAAGTCCGGACTCGTCCTGAGAGTCGCGAAGTTAGAATCTCGACACAATGCGAACTTTAATTCGTTTGTGGTGTGAGTTCCGACTGAACGTCTAGCGACCTAGCGACTTTGGACCCGGGTATGTCCTTAAACTACGTCCAAACGAGAGGTATGGGCAATGTGAATGTCATCTCGCCTTGTGTGGTAGGGCACAGCACAGCAGATGTCATTCCAGATCTAGAGCAGAGCCCAACTGGGGAAGTACCTCCACCTTACAGAAAACCGCAGCCAAATAACACTAGATCCTACTCATAGTGTTGTGTTCCTGCCGGTGAGTAAGGTTGTCAGAGCTCAACGAGGGGGGTGGGGTTAGGGTCGGCAACGCGCGTGTAACTCCTCTGGAGTTGCAGGTGTACATAGGCTACGGAGACTGCTTACCATCAGGCAGGCCGTATGCTTGTTTGCCACCGACGTATTATATAAAAAAAAAAGACCTTCAGTAAGGAGGAGTTTTGGCCGAAGGGTGTCAAGTTCCGGCGGTTCCGAGGCCGGCTCCCTGACACTGCGGGATTGCGTAATGCATCGCAACCATAATGTCATTTGTAGTGTTTAGTCTTAAGATAAGATCCTGGGACCTGTCCGAAGCGACGACGGCTCCTGGAGGATCCGGAAAAATGCCGAGATCGAGGAGTTGGTGGCTGAGCCCAATATCATCGGCGTAACTAACTCCCACAGACTTCGCTGGCTCGGTCACCTACTCAGAATGGGGGAGGATCGCGTAGTCAAGGAAGCGTACTTGGGGCGACCAACCGGCCGTCGACCGATCGGGCGCCCCAGGTACCGCTGTTGTGATGTCGTGGAGGCGGACCTGCGTCGGCTGAATGCCAATTCATGGCAGGAAACCGCGCTGGATAGGGACAGGTGGCGTTCTCTCGTTTCGGAGGCCAAGATTCTTTTTGGATCACTGAGCCAAAGCAGTTTTTAAGATATATTGTTATAATATGTATGTTAGTTTTAAGGTATTTATTTATGGGCCACTAGTTGCCTGAAATAAAGATTTTCATTCATTCATTATTACACAATATTATGCGAAGTAAAGGAGAAAGTTCTGGTAAACACATTAACTAGGGCTCCGAGGTAGTCCTTATTTCAAGAATATAAACCTGTGTAAAGGGAGAATAATTAATAGAATCATCACTGATGTAAACCGCTAGATAGAAATTTGCTTTCAGTAATTACTAATTACTTACGGTATCATTTTATGGGAATCAATCCAAAAATATTAGTAGCGGTATTTGCTACAACTGTTCCAAATTTCAGCTGTCTCCGTCAAACGGTCTTTGAGAAACCGAATTTAACCAATTTGCAAGACCGAAGCGATTCCATAAGTATTCCGTGAACATTTTGTACGGAACACTAGAAACTAAATTTTGTGTGATGTAATTAAAGGATGACCCCTCACCGACGCAGTACCCAAAACCGTTTTCCAACTAGGGGCACCGAGCATCTACTGTCACGATTGAAATTCGGATAACGGCTTTTTTCACGACTTGACATGCGTTTATTCGACTTGAAATGTAAGTAACCCGTTTAAAATAATTTTAATATGTTCACTCTATCCCATTCAACTTTAAGCGCTATATTTAAGGGGGTCCCTAACGCCAATGACCTTCGATCTGAATCCCTTAGTTTTCTAATGTTTTTAGTAGCTAATCATATTAACAGCAACGGCGGTAAGCAATATAGTATCCCATATTTACTTCAAAGTTCATTATCTTCGAGATATTTGGCATCAAAGTTGAAGAATTTTAGGCCAAAAAACTGGTTATCTGGCCATAACTTTTCTGTTAATTATTTTAAAATTAAACTCTCTGACAAATATTTAGAGACGTCAAAGACGAACCCAGATATGTAGATCTCATCTATGTAAGATCCTCCATAGCAGTCTAGTAACGAAAATAGTGTTTGTTTAGACAATGTTTATAAAAATCATAAAAAAATAAGTATTAGTTTCTTCCAAAAGCCGTTAGACAAAAATAGAGATAAAAGATTAAAGAACCGATAGCCGTTTGTCTTATAATTCTCTCTGTAGTGCAAATGAAGGAGTGACGACTCAAACCTCGCCAAAAATCGACGAAAACCGCGGGGAGCCCCTTAAACAAAGAGTTTGGTTACAAATGCCCCGTCACACTTATCGATCGTTGTCACACTTGTGTTCTTGACCGCATTTAGAGACTAAAATGTGTCAAAATTTCCTGAAATCGATCTTGTTTTAAAGATAATGACAATTTTTGTGAAAATTTGTTTCTGTTATTACTTAGTGAAAAACGCCTTTTTAGCTGTGACGTGCCACTATGAGACTTGGTTTAGACATACCTACTGACAGACATTTAGGTTTCAAAGTAAACTCGCATTTTTTATCTGTTAAAAATAAAGCTTTACTTATTCGTTGTAATTATAAATATCGTGTCGTGTGCAGAAAACACAAAAAAAAATTTTTTTTGATGAATTTCGCCAAAACTCATATAACATTTTTTTTTCCTTACCTCAGGAATGCAATTTTATCTGTCGGGTGTGTAATTGGCTCACGGTGCATACAGTAACACACTAGCAGTGAATTTGTATAGAACTACAATGCTGTTTCAAAAATAATCGCCCAAAGCTTTCGCTCCTTGTACTAAAAAAAACTATCACCTCAGCCACATGTTCTCGCGCAGGCTCCCTAGGGTCTTCTGTCATCGCAGTGGTATTCTTCCTAGGTGAAGTTAATACTAATCGTGGGAGGGAAGCATCGCCGCCCGCGCGCGCTTCGTCTCGTAACGCGCGCAGCACACGGTCGGCCATGTTAGCGGAGGATTTGTATCCTATCTTATTCTAAATATGCCTGTTTTTTTCTAACTTGAAGCACTATAGTTAAAGACTTTTTTTTATACCACGTCGGTGGCAAACACAAATTTGAAGAAGATTTAGTGTTACCTCAGCCACATGCTCCCGCACAGGTTCCCTCAAATCCTCCGCCATTGCAGTAGTATTTCTCCTCGGAGCAGCCAAAACTAGTCGCGCGAGCGAAGCGTCCCCGTCCGCGCGCGCCTCGTCCCGCAAGGCGCGCAGCACGCGGCGCGCCATGTTGGCGGCGCTCAGCTGCTGCGGCAGCGCTACGGACACCAGGCGCCCCGCGGCGCGGACGCGGCTGCAGAGGCCACTGCGACAAATCAAACAGTGTATGTTCTACAATTGTGGTCCAAAATGTTCCAGAACATGGATGTCTTTTATAACATCTTCTTCTTCCTCGCGTTGTCCCGGCATTTAGCCACGGCTCATGGGAGCCTGGGGTCTGCTTGACAACTAATCCCAAGATTTGGCGTTACGAAAGCGACTGCCATCCGACCTTCCAACCAGAGGGTAAACTAGGCCTTGTTGGGATTAGTCCGGTTTCCTCACGATGTTTTCAATCAAATGATATTTCGTAAATAAGTTCCGAAATACTCATAGGTACGAGCCGGGGTTTGAACCCGCGACCACCGGATTGCAAGTCGCACGCTCTTGCCGCTTGCCACCAGCGCTTGATGTCTTTTATAACATATTAGAAATAATTTATTTGGCGGTATGGACTGAGCTTGGGGTTTTCGGTCTGCATCGCATAAATGCCGCTGTGGGAGTGACGTGGACCAGCTGGGGTTCCGACGTGTTGGAAGCCGGTGTTGCTCGAAGAGCTGGGGCGTCACGGTCTGTCTTGTCACTTCTGTCGGCGAAGCAGGGGGTGTTTGTCGCGTCACGTTGCGCTCAATGACATTATCCGCCGGTCTCTTACCACCGTCTCGATCGCAATCTCGAGCTGGCCGGTAAAGCCCAGGGTGATGGTAAGAGACCCACAGGATATCGCTGATACCATGGATGATGGGACGCGACCTGTGTGGACACACTGGCCCCGTCCCATCTTCACGGTACTACAAAGAAAGCGGGCGCAGCTACAGAGGCTGCTGACACCCTCAAAAGAAATACGGGGGATCTCAACGTTTTTAATTAGGCGGGTCCACACAGAGCGAGCATACGCGCGAGCAAATATTCTCGCGCACAAAACGGCTAGAGTAGAAGTGCCTCGGCCGAGGCGGTGCGCCCAATTTCCTCGCCTGAGCGCGCCCAGTGCCGGATTAACCATTAAGCAAAATAAGCACTTGCTTAGGGCACCACGTCTAGGGGGGCACCAAAATCATAGGAAAAAAACGCGCATGCTGCATCAGCATCGCAGTCGTAGTGTAGTACTTATGTACACGAAACTTTTTGATACGTGTGCAAGTACCCATCTAATAACGAAGGGTCGTAAGAGAGTGAGGACACGTAAAAACATCTCCAACCCTACGCGGAGGCCATCAAAGCTCATGGCCAAAAAATCTTACCGTCGGGCTTGTGGCCAACCGATTTTCTCGACGTAGATTACCGATTTTGTAGCGTATTTTGGTCTCTTGCACACCAGATGTGTCGGCCAGGCCGAGTTGCTGCAGAGCCGCGATCCTGCGACCTAATTGTCAAAGTGTAATAAAGGGCCCTGCGAAGGCCGAAAAACAAAAGCATCTTATCAAGTTGCGCTTTCGAGTTAAGGCAAAGGCCGAGCAGTAGGTGATTACATAGGTTCAATTTCAAGCCACTCTTTTGCAGTTCGGCGTTAGGTCTTATGCGACGCCAGGCCTTCTACTTTAAGCAAACTGCCTCACTTTCGCTTGGCCATGGATCCAAATCCATGCTGTCCTCTTTCGCAGCTGGGCTGCCTTGCTCACACCTCGCCATTAGTTGTATTATATGATAACGCGCCGCGATCGGACGCTCCAGACGTCCAGCTATTCATACCTCGCCATTGGTCAAATTCAAGCCTTGCTTTCTTCCAGCTCGACCTTTGGCCTCATCCGTAAGCGCCGATCGAACGCTCCGTGCGTTCAGCCTTAGACTTTGCCTTTAAAAACATTGATTTAAACTTTCACGATTTAGGCCAATCAAATTAGATCCAAAAATAGCGTTTTGAGGAATTAATTCCCAGCAAGCTGGAAATTGTTTTAATATACTTATTTGGTCCTAAATGCGTGTAATCCCTGTTTGCTCTATCCCAGGAGGTGTGCATACATTTTGGGATCCTTAGTCGGAGATAATTTTTTCCTTTGGATTGCCAAACCTCTCGATGTAGAAGGAACCCACTATCAATTACAATAGCACTTGTGGGATCAGATACTGGCAAGAAAGCGTTTTCGGATTATTAACATGATTGTACCAAAAATAAAAAATGTCGACCTTTTTTTACAATTTACTACGAATACATATTAAGGTACCTTAAATCAATCAATCAATATATTAAGAACATAGTTAAGTTACATTTCGGATCCTAAGATATCAATTTTAATAATACGCGTAATTAGAACAAATTTTCCGTCGGCCGTACCGTTTTCGATTTACAAGCAAAAAAACTGAAAAAGAGGAAACATTTATGCACACCTCCTGGAATGGAGCAAACTCGGATTACACGTATTTTTAGGTCGAAAAAATCTAATTGTATTGGCCTAATTGTGACACATTATTATTGAAGAAAACGGGACTTATTCGCATTTGATTAAGTTCTAAAGTTACCTCCAACGTCAAAATAATGATGTCGACTTTACCCAGTCTTCTCCGAGACCATGGGGACAACGCCGTCCTTGAAACGTCGGGTCAGAGGTAATTTTAAAACTTACCCTATTAAGTCCCGTTTTCGTAAACAATAATTTGCTATTTAAGACATTTGTGGCCATTGGTACTTGTTCTGATAAGAACCAATGGCCAATGGCTAAGCCCCTACTGAAGCTCGGCCTTTGCCCTCACATGAATGAGCTTCGCAGGAAAGCTCTAGAGGTTGCAAAACCCTGTGCGAAATACTGCCTATGTCTTACGTCTTCGCTTACACTTGGACCATGGTTGGCTTGGCCTCCGGATTTATGCGAAGCACGGTCTTCGAATTTGTTTACACTTGACCTTACCTACTCTTGGAACATTACTGCTGCAGTAATGTCAATTTCCGTGATAAAATGATGTGACGGATTGAAAATTCTATTCTCAGCAGTAATGCGGCAATAAACGTCACTCAATTTACCAAGAAAATTCAATGTAATCTTGATGAGGGGGCACCATGGTCTAGAAATACTTAGGGCACCAAAATGTCTTAATCCGGCACTGAGCGCGCCGCATCGGCCGAAGCACGTCTACACTGGCCGTTTTCAACTTATAATCAATAAAGTAAGGAGTGAGCACGCTATGTTTATTTATTTCTTTTTCTACTCGTCGACTTTAATGTTTGAATTAAGATTTCATATACCAAACTATAATTGCGTACTTTTCATTGCCAAACTCAACAAAAAAAAGTCAACTAGTATAAAAATAAATTGACCAATCACGTGCCGCCCCTCCCATAGAACGGGGGACGGGCGGGAGGAGGTTCGCGCGTTTATGTCAAACTTTCTTCATAAGGGGGGGGGGGGGCAGAAAATTTAAAATAATCCAAGGGGAGCCGAAACTGCAGAAAAAATGCATTTTATTTGGAAACTGTTACGTCGTGAATCATATACTAAATATCATTTATTTATTTGATTTTAATGTACTTACTAACCCCTAGCTATAACGATGGCACTAACAATGTTTTATGGAATTCTTATGGTTCTGAAATAAAGATATAAGGTAGAAGTACTAGTGCTCGACGCTGCACTAGTACTCGACATGGGCACTTTATGTCAAAGTGATAAGGATTAAGTTCGAATACAGAAAAATCTTCGTTGTTCAAATTTAACCTATATTTCTATGACATAAAGTGCCCATGTCGGTGACTAGTGCAACGTCGAGCACTAGTACTTTTACCTTATATTTTTTTATATATTTCGAAGGACCGGCGGCGGGCCGGCTAAAACCCTTGCGGTACTTAGCCCACCACTGAATGAATGAATGAAGGAATGAAATATTTATAATGCATTACCTGACTTTGTTAGATACTTACATCTTCTATTACGCTTTGGTTTCATTGCACCTAAATATCATAATGCCATCGACTTAAAATGCCCTAAAAAACAACAACTTAGTCTCAAAATGCCTAAATGTAAAATTGTTTCCTCCTCAAAATGGCTGAATGTCATAATGTCTTTTATTCATATCCTCCAAGTCTCAAAATACCTTAATGTCAAAAAGTATGTTTCATCAAATGCCGAATTTCTGATAGACTTATTTTTTAACTAGTTTAATTATGTCTTAAGTGCATTTTTATAACCTTTGTAGTGTTTAGATTTTTTTTTAACAATTTGCCGAGTTAAGAACAGATAATATTGGATAAAGTAGCACTCGTGAATGTGGATAAGTTGACATTTCAAGTAAATTTGAAGTTTAGGCATTTTGGGAATGTGGTATTTTAAGAAAAAAATCAATGCACTCTGAGATTCATGCAGTTTGAAACCATTTCGTTTGGAAATCTAGGAATTTTGGTAAATGGGTAATATGAAATTAAGATTGAATCAAACCAAAGCATAATTACCTATTTAAGCCATAAATGGCTAATCCAAACTTACATTTATTTTTAAATACTATGTCAGTGGCAAACAAGCATACAGCCTGCCTGATGGTAAGCAGTCTCCGTAGCCTATGTACGCCTGAAACTTCAGAGTCACATGCGCTCGTTGAGCTCTGGGAACCTTACTCACCTGCAGGAACAGTGCCGGATTAACCATTAAGCAAAATAAGCACTTGCTTAGGGCACCACGTCTAGGGGGGCACCAAAATCATAGGAAAAAAACGCGCATGCTGCATCAGCATCGCAGTCGTAGTGTAGTACTTATGTACACGAAACTTTTTGATACGTGTGCAAGTACCCATCTAATAACGAAGGGTCGTAAGAGAGTGAGGACACGTAAAAACATCTCCAACCCTACGCGGAGGCCATCAAAGCTCATGGCCAAAAAATCTTACCGTCGGGCTTGTGGCCAACCGATTTTCTCGACGTAGATTACCGATTTTGTAGCGTATTTTGGTCTCTTGCACACCAGATGTGTCGGCCAGGCCGAGTTGCTGCAGAGCCGCGATCCTGCGACCTAATTGTCAAAGTGTAATAAAGGGCCCTGCGAAGGCCGAAAAACAAAAGCATCTTATCAAGTTGCGCTTTCGAGTTAAGGCAAAGGCCGAGCAGTAGGTGATTACATAGGTTCAATTTCAAGCCACTCTTTTGCAGTTCGGCGTTAGGTCTTATGCGACGCCAGGCCTTCTACTTTAAGCAAACTGCCTCACTTTCGCTTGGCCATGGATCCAAATCCATGCTGTCCTCTTTCGCAGCTGGGCTGCCTTGCTCACACCTCGCCATTAGTTGTATTATATGATAACGCGCCGCGATCGGACGCTCCAGACGTCCAGCTATTCATACCTCGCCATTGGTCAAATTCAAGCCTTGCTTTCTTCCAGCTCGACCTTTGGCCTCATCCGTAAGCGCCGATCGAACGCTCCGTGCGTTCAGCCTTAGACTTTGCCTTTAAAAACATTGATTTAAACTTTCACGATTTAGGCCAATCAAATTAGATCCAAAAATAGCGTTTTGAGGAATTAATTCCCAGCAAGCTGGAAATTGTTTTAATATACTTATTTGGTCCTAAATGCGTGTAATCCCTGTTTGCTCTATCCCAGGAGGTGTGCATACATTTTGGGATCCTTAGTCGGAGATAATTTTTTCCTTTGGATTGCCAAACCTCTCGATGTAGAAGGAACCCACTATCAATTACAATAGCACTTGTGGGATCAGATACTGGCAAGAAAGCGTTTTCGGATTATTAACATGATTGTACCAAAAATAAAAAATGTCGACCTTTTTTTACAATTTACTACGAATACATATTAAGGTACCTTAAATCAATCAATCAATATATTAAGAACATAGTTAAGTTACATTTCGGATCCTAAGATATCAATTTTAATAATACGCGTAATTAGAACAAATTTTCCGTCGGCCGTACCGTTTTCGATTTACAAGCAAAAAAACTGAAAAAGAGGAAACATTTATGCACACCTCCTGGAATGGAGCAAACTCGGATTACACGTATTTTTAGGTCGAAAAAATCTAATTGTATTGGCCTAATTGTGACACATTATTATTGAAGAAAACGGGACTTATTCGCATTTGATTAAGTTCTAAAGTTACCTCCAACGTCAAAATAATGATGTCGACTTTACCCAGTCTTCTCCGAGACCATGGGGACAACGCCGTCCTTGAAACGTCGGGTCAGAGGTAATTTTAAAACTTACCCTATTAAGTCCCGTTTTCGTAAACAATAATTTGCTATTTAAGACATTTGTGGCCATTGGTACTTGTTCTGATAAGAACCAATGGCCAATGGCTAAGCCCCTACTGAAGCTCGGCCTTTGCCCTCACATGAATGAGCTTCGCAGGAAAGCTCTAGAGGTTGCAAAACCCTGTGCGAAATACTGCCTATGTCTTACGTCTTCGCTTACACTTGGACCATGGTTGGCTTGGCCTCCGGATTTATGCGAAGCACGGTCTTCGAATTTGTTTACACTTGACCTTACCTACTCTTGGAACATTACTGCTGCAGTAATGTCAATTTCCGTGATAAAATGATGTGACGGATTGAAAATTCTATTCTCAGCAGTAATGCGGCAATAAACGTCACTCAATTTACCAAGAAAATTCAATGTAATCTTGATGAGGGGGCACCATGGTCTAGAAATACTTAGGGCACCAAAATGTCTTAATCCGGCACTGTGCAGGAACACAACACTATGAGTAGGGTCTAGTGTTATTTGGCTGCGGTTTTCTGTGAGGTACTTCCCCAGTTGGGCTGTGCTTTAGATCTGGAATTATATCCGCTGTGCTGTGCCCTCCCAACAAACATTATACCGTCAGTTACAGGCTTCTTTAAAACTTTAATCTTTTGAACGGCGTTATAATAATCTCAGTTATAGCTTGGAACGTTATAGAGGAGTTAAGAAATAAATTCCACTCCAACAGTGGTTCTAGAGCTACAATGGATGATGTTATGCAGAATTGAGAGTAATAATAGTGTTAATTACAGCTACTGGAGTCAAGCTTTATAGCTTTAACCTGTTTGTAACACTTAAATCTTTACAACAGCGCTCGCTGACACTTACTGATGTTTATTGTTACTTAATGGTTACTGTGAAGTATCTTATATATCTTTAGGTGTTGTGATAACTTTAAGCTGCAGGCATGGGTTGCATAAAAGAGTTAGTCAAGTGTGTCGTAACACCAGATACTAAAAGCGTTGCATAACTCTCTTATGAAGTTTCAAGCTTTAACGTAAGTTTTGCTTATGCTAATTGTGTTAGCAGAGTACCTTTTTGAAGGCTTTCTACAGGCAATGGTGTAATGATTAATTCTATCAGGTTTAAAAATGCTTAGCCGGTTGTATTGTCTTCTATATAGTTAAACGCTTTGTTTGAGTCTATTATTACACTCTTATGTATACTAAAGACTGCACAATACTCTCGACTAAAGATGCTGTATCTCAAAAAGTGTAAATGATGCGTTAAGGGAGAGCTAAAGCTGTAATAGCAAGTTCGCCATTGTTTTAGTTAAGTAACCTAAAAATGTACTTGTTTGATCAATATTTATGTACAAAATACTCCATTAATAATTTTTATTTTATCATTCTATCGATGCCACGTAACTTTACTTGCCAATGGCCGACAAAAAGAACAAGTTGCTGATAAAACTTTAAGGCGTCTATTTTATTAAGCATAAGTTTTACTTTAAATCTTTAATTAATCCGGAGCGCGTTAAAATTAAGATGGAAAACATGGTATACACTTACCGTAAAATCGCAGGCGCAGCACTTTTTCACTTTTCACACGATAAAACTTCTTCTTCCTAATAAAAACTTGCGAGCAGATCGCCATTAAATGTTGCTGTGATAAGTTTTATTTTCTTTGTATCATTTATTTTATAAGTTTGATCGTTTTGGATTTCTTTGAAGCTAATACATAAAAACAGTACAAAAAGAGTTCTCAAAAAGCGGTCACATATTTAATTGAGAATGTTTTAGATATCTAGTACGCGTTAAATCGTTAACCCACTCTCTCTTATAGGTTTAACAAGTTTAAAATTCTTAACTGAGGGTTGTCTCACACCTATTGTGTTAGCTAATGATTCTATGAGAACGTAGAACCGGCTAAAGTAATAGCTGAGGGTGAATTAACTCCCTTCTAAGTACTTCTAACCCTTAAGTAACACTGTTGTATAGGCTTCCTGACACCTTTACCTGTAAAAAGTGGGGCCTGATTCGTGGTTATAAGGGTGGTATAGAGTCCTCTACCAACCTACTACAGGTATTCTTAACACTCTTAATTCTCAAATGAGAGCATTATAACAGTGATATGTAGGCTATTTTGACGCTGTCATGTTAGTTGGGCTACCACACAAAGCGAGGTGACATTCACAGTGCCCATACCTGTCTTTTGGACGTAATTTAAGGACATAAACGGGTCTAGTATTTTACAATGTAACTATAGGGCTAGCATGTTGTATGTTCATGTTACAGCTTACTTACTTACTGCAAGCCTTTCTCCGCAGACGTTTTGTCCGGTTGCCCTTAGCATAGGCGTCTCCCATATTCCTCCACGTATCTCTGTCTAGAGCCTGCCTTCTTCAGGGCTCCAGCTACCTGCCTGAACTTGTCTTCCCATCTCATTTTTTTGTCCACCATCATTCCTTTTCCCATCCCTTGGGTACCATGTTGTGATGTCTTTTGTGTATGTTCATGTAGGAGTGCTTAAATCTCTTATCATAGTTGCTAAGTTGCTATGGCTTAACCTTTTGACTGCCAAAGACGTCATATGACGTGTGCGGCTACAGCCCAATATCAACCTTCATGCATACCAACAAGGTTCACGATTACGCGCCGCGTACAATAGGAGTGGCGTTCAAAAGGCTAACTTTTAAATTAGCATGGGACTTATAAGAATCAAGATTGCCAACTTCATGAAATGAAATACTGCATAGCTTTAAAATGTAAACAATGAACTTAATTATAATATTAGAGAGTAAGAGTAATTGCAGCAGGAGTTAAGCCCTAGGGGGCTTCGCTGTCATTATTTTTAGAATATATTTACATGCTTTGTGTTAATAAATAAATTAAATTAAAAAAAACTTACATGACCGTAGTGTTATCAGACTCATTGATGATCTGCTCCAGAAGCGTGACTGTGGCCAGGGCAACATTATTTGATCCCTCAATCTTTCTGTAATACGAGATAACTCATTAATGCAATATTTACATTATAAATACTAGTTACTAGGGGTAAGGATATGAAATTGGTGAGGTTTAGTAGAAAATCCTTACGAACTTAACGTGTCAATTGACATATATATCTAAGGACGGGCCTTACGGGCACTAAGAATGGCGCTAATTCAGTGGTGTCACTCTCGAATTCAAGCTAATCGTGCAATCTAACGGAACTAGTTGCAACCAATCGCGCGCGTGATGTGAACTCATCAACCAATCGCGTTGCAGCGTTAGACTGCACGATTGGCTCGAATTCGTGTGCGTGACACCGCTGTACTGGCCCCGTTCTTATTGTCCGTAAGGCCCGTCGTTAGATATATATGTCAATGAACGTGTCAATCAAATTTAATTGGATTTACCAAAAACTTTTAATACGAAACTGACATATGACGCTCATAGGATGATGAAATATTAGATTTCTTCAATACCTGAGCACATATTAAACGATAAAGATTTATTATATAAAAGCTGGCAGCCGTAGGTTTGCCTATATTAATAAAATAAACAAGTTATTGCTTTAAATTGTAAAATAAAGCAATTTTTCTGTTTGCCACGCACGTACCCATTTCGGACATCTGACACAAATTTCGCCACCAAATCGATGTGTTTTTCGTCAAGGTCCTGTATCACAGTATCTGAAGGCGACATTATGCACAAAAACAAAGTTAAACAAAACAAATAATTGAAAAATAATCCCTATTTGAAGTAAATATAACCTCAACACTTAACAATGTCTAGGTATTCGGTATTAGAAACGCTATATATTAGATCTGGCAAATTTGTTGGATTTGACGTTTCTGAGATTTCTGACATCCTATGGTCGCTGAAGTGAGATTCAGATTTTTATTGAATTACAATGTCTTTGACACACTGACAGATATCACAGATTAGAAAGATAGGCAGGAAACAGACAGATAAACACTTATTAATAGACAACCAGACTCGGTTAAAGTTTAATCGTACAATGGATTAAACTAAGAAACAACACTAATTTCAAGGTAAGAAATATTTTAATCTATAAATAAAATAAGTGTACTATTGCCAAATTCAAATACATAAATTTAATCATACCACCCTCTTAAGTCCCACGGCCGCCATATCGCGTCCAAAATTACAATCAAAATTCATCATAGATGTAAATTCTAACATTGTTTTAGCTGGCAATTTAGAACTCTGGTAGCGATTAGCAAGGTAAGTGATTAGAAACATAGGTTATGCTATTGTTTAAAATGTGACTGTTTTGTTTTAGAGGGTGAACGTGAGAAAATAATCCTTAGCCGTCATATAATTTCCTCGGAAAGGCTCAAAATCAAAAGGCACGGATCCGCCGCATAATTCCGTCAGTAGTTTCCCAGTGACCATCAACAAGACAGCTGCACTGAGCTGTGGAGCAGAAATAGGCTGACAGTTGACTTGATGTAAACTTGACAGAATAAATAGCACTGACGTTTTCTTTCTCTTCGTTGGCAATGATTTGCGAAACAAACTCCATACAAAACTTTTCTTGTGCCTAGTTGCGTCAGCCTGCTCTCATCTATGGCGCTTTGTGACATTTGATTAACATGCCAAATGTAGCTAAATCAAGATTTTCCGCGTATCTTGTTAAAATTGTTGTATTCTTTTAACAAGTATTTGCTAAAACGTAATATTCAGAATCACAGTGACCTGTCACTGATATATCATTCTGCCAGAGTGATTTACGAATACGTTTTACCAGAATGATTCTGGTAAAACGTATTAAAACATGTTAGAACATTCATATTATACGAGTACGCCAACGGCAACGGTTGCAATGGATTGCGAATTTCCCAAGGAGTTTCTTGGTAATCTTTTTAATCATTAGGCTGGTCCACATAGAGCGAGCATACGCGCGAAACAATTTCCTCAGTTCCTCACGTACAAACCGGCCGAAGCACGTCTATACTGGCCGGTTTGTGAAAATCAACATATTAAGGAAAATATAAGCAACAAATTCACTGATAACATAACCTTATTTCTGCGGTTATTCGTTATATTACCTTCAATGGAAACCATAGTGAACATGATTGGTTAAGCTGTATCGCAAAAGTCTTCCCTTCTAAGCAAAAAGTTGTGAAGGCTTTTTGCTTGTAATGTACATAATACATATTGGAAGCCCCCATTTAAGGGAGCCTATTTTTTTTTTATAAAAAAAAAACTGATAGAAGGGACCCTATGTTGAGCTTTTATTTATCTTTTTATTTTTGCCTGTCATTCTATGTTGATTGTTGTTTCAGTTTCAAACCTGGTGACTGTAAAGCAGGAGCCGTCATGCGAGGTCATCTCTGACATAGGACATGTTGAGCGGGGGTGTGTAATGCTTGTTATACCTACTTATTTATTTATATAAATAATAATAAATATTATAGGACATTAGTACATAAATTGACTAAGTCCCACAGTAAGCTCAATAAGGCTTGTGTTGAGGGTACTTAGACAACGATATATATAATATATAAATATTTATAAATACTTAAATACATAGAAAACACCCATGACTCAGGAACAAATATCCATGCTCATCACACGAATAAATGCCCTTACCAGGATTTGAACCCGGGACCATCAGCTTCGTAGGCAGGGTCACTACCCACTAGGCCAAACCGGTCGTCAAAATTATAGCCATTCATTTCCGGTCCTTGGGTACAATGTTGTTTTTTTTTTACTTCGGAATGTCCTGCAGTTCAGTGTGCCTTTTGGCATAAGTCTCCAACATTCTCCACTGAACTCTGTCCTCTGCAACTCTAGACTAGTAAGGTCCCAAGGTTAAGTGGATATCATCTACATGATATCCACTTGGTATAATTACTAATTCTTAATATATACCCACCACATTAATATTTTGATATTTGGGAGGTCTGGCCTAGTGAGTAAGTAGTGACCCTGCCTATGAAGCTAATGGTCCCGGGTTCAAATTCTGGTAAGGGCATTTTTTAGTGTTATGAATACAGATATTTGTTCCTTAGTCATGGGTGTTTTCTATGTATATAAGTATGTATTTATCTATTTCCGTATGTATAGCGTCACCTAGTACCCATAGATCAAGTTTTGCTTAGTTTGGGGCTAGGTTGATTCGATCTGTAAGTCCTCTATTACTAACGTGTCAACCAGACATTTCACCCAGTTGGACGGTAAGTATTTTTTTTCCCAAGCGTTAATCTGGTTTGTCGGTTAGTAGTAGGCTTTCCTGACCCACACCCTGGTTGTAAGGTTGGTACTTTTTTTTTCTTAACTAACCACCAAGCTGGCAACTAGGTGGTCAGTTAGTATTTTTTTCCTAATTAGCCAATTAATTTGCCAACCAGGTGGTCAGTTAGTACATCTTTCCCAGCAGACCAACCAGGCATGCCGATCAGGTGGTCAGTTAGTACATCTTTCCCAGCAGACCATCCAGGCATGCCGATCAGGTGGTCAGTTAGAACATTTTTCGCAGCAGACCAACCAGGCATGCCGATCAGGTAGTCAGTTAGAACATTTTTCGCAGCAGACCAACCAGGCATACCAATCAGGTGGTCAGTTAGAACATTTTTCAGCTGCAGCAAAAAAAAAATCACCCCCGCATTACGTGTAAGGGTTACGTTATGCATTACGTTAGGTACCCTAAAAAAAAATTTAGATTTTATTCTACGACTTTGTCGGCTTTATTGATTTATATATCCATGCCAAATTTCAGCTTTCTAGCATTAACGACCACGGAGCAAAGCCTCGGACAGGCAGACAGACGGACATGGTGAAATTATAAGGGTTCCTAGTTGACTACGGTACCCCAAAAAGAACAGAGTACCTATTTCTGAAACATTCATATATAATTTTATTTTAATGTAGTGTACCCATGAAGCTGAAGGACTGCTGTGTGCGGCTCGAGCGGATTTCCGTGGACAATGTTGAAAATGATGATTATTATGTTGCAGGTGAGCGATGTTTTTTAATATACCGGGTCTCCGGTAATTAATGGATGTTCTTACTTTTTTATTTTTCTAAATTTTTATTTTTATTGATTACTATATAAATTTAAGAATTGAATTATAACATATTATAATATTTGTACGTCATTAGTTACGTCTTTTGGGTCACTTTTAAAACCCTGGTTTTATGGCACCTTATTACCTATTTACAATTAATTTTTTTAGTCCAGCACTCAATTAAATGGATCTAGTGAGAATAACCCGATATAACCGGTAGTCAATTAAATTACTGCCCGTTATATCGGGTTATTCTCACTAGGTACCACCAAGTTGTTACCCGTGGTAACTATTGGGATTTTTTTCCCACCTTTTACCAGTGGTAACCTTGAAAAAAAAATCCACTAGTTACCATCAAAAACTTGTTAGCGTTCAATATTAATAAAAAAAGTATAAATATTGAGTGCTCTAATGAATACCTAATTAATTAAAAGTAGAATTAATTATAAGTTTTAGTTATTAGTTTAATTATAAGTCGATTACTGTTTCAGTAAACTGCCTTAAAAGTGATCAAAAATAGCCGGTCTTTGACTGATTTGTTTGTTCGTTCGTATAATTGTGACGTTATTTATTGAAAGGGACCTTATTGTCGATAGCGCTTACGCCATTATCAGCGATACATCTATATAAATACAACGCTGCTCTACGCAGTGCGGCGTAAGCGCCCCCGACAAAAGATCCAGTCTTCATAGATAACGTCACAATTCATTCATTTTTAGGGTTCCGTAGCCAAATGGCAAAAAACGGAACCCTTATAGATTCGTCATGTCCGTCTGTCTGTCCGATTCTGTCACAGCCACTTTTTTCCGAAACTATAAAAGCTATACTGTTCAAACTTGGTAAGTAGATGTATTCTATGAACCGCATTATGATGTTCACACAAAAATAGAAAAAAAACAATAAATTTTGGGGGTTCCCCATACTTAGAACTGAAACTCAAAAAATCTTTTTTCATCAAACTCATACGTGTGGGGTATCTATGGATAGGTCCTTAAAAATGATATTGAGGTTTCTAATATCATTTTTTTCTAAACTGAAAAGTTTGCGCGAGAGACACTTCCAAAGTGGTAAAAAGTGTGTCCCCCCCCCCCCGTAACTTCTAAAATAACAGAATGAAAAATCTAAAAAAAATATATGATATACATTGCCATGCAAACTTCCACCGAAAATTGGTTCGAACGAGATCTAGTAAGTAGTTTTTTTTTAATACGTCATAAAAATTAAAAAAAAAAATTTTTTCATCAAACCCATACGTGTGGGGTATCTATGGATAGGTCTTCAAAAATGATATTTAGGTTTCTAATATCATTTTTTTCTAAACTGAATAGTTTGCGCGAGAGACACTTCCAAAGTGAAAAAATGTGTGTCCCCCCCCCTGTAACTTCTAAAATAACAGAATGAAAAATCTAAAAAAAATATATGATATACATTGCCATGCAAACTTCCACCGAAAATTGGTTCGAACGAGATTTAGTAAGTAGTTTTTTTTTAATACGTCATAAAAATTAAAAAAAAAAATTTTTTTCATCAAACCCATACGTGTGGGGTATCTATGGATAGGTCTTCAAAAATGATATTTAGGTTTCTAATATCATTTTTTTCTAAACTGAATAGTTTGCGCGAGAGACACTTCCAAAGTGAAAAAATGTGTGTCCCCCCCCCTGTAACTTCTAAAATAACAGAATGAAAAATCTAAAAAAAATATATGATATACATTACCATGCAAACTTCCACCGAAAATTGGTTTGAACGAGATCTAGTGAATAGTTTTTTTTTAATACGTCAATAAATTAAAAAAAAATTTTTTTCATCAAACCCATACGTGTGGGGTATCTATGGATAGGTCTTCAAAAATGATATGTAGGTTCCTAACATCATTTTTTTCTAAACTGAATAGTTTGCGCGAGAGACAGTTCCAAAGTGGTAAAATGTGTGTCCAAAGTGGTAAAATGTTGAACAAGATCTAGCAAGTAGATTTTTTTTTTTATTTCATCTACACGTTAATTTCTCCTTAAATATATTTTTTTAGACTTGCACCGCTTTAAATATTTTATTATAAAAAAAATCATTCGTCGGTCAGAAAATCGATGTCATTCATGTTAATCGATTTGTGATTATGGGTGTGGTTCGCGGGGGAGCGGGGAGTGAGCGAGCGAGACCACAGATATAAAATCTGAGTATGAGCGAGACAGTTGTATCGTTGCAGGGCGGAGGGGCATCGGTGTCTTATTGACTTTGATGTCCCATCAGTCCCATCACTAAATTTCGGCTATGACGTGACAGTAGGTGGTAAGAAGTCGGCTTGGTTTCAATACAAATCGTGTAATTTGCTTTATCTAGAGTATCTATCAAATATTAATATAAAAAATAATAATAATAAATATTATAGGACATTATTACACAAATTGACTAAGTCCCACAGTAAGCTCAATAAGGCTTGTGTTGTGGGTACTTAGACAACGATATATATAATATATAAATATTTATAAATACTTAAATACATACAAAACACCCATGACTCAGGAACAAATATCCATGCTCATCACACGAATAAATGCCCTTATCAGGATTTGAACCCGGGACTATCGGCTTCATAGGCAGGGTCACTACCCACTAGGCCAAACTGGTCGTCAAAAAATGAAGGTATTAATAAGCCCTTTCCATAATGAGTCATCTACTAGCATGTTAGTAGAACATTATTGTTTATTATTATTGTTTATTTTTCAAAAAAACACTTAATTAATACTGCGATTCAAATATTTGTTTACATTTTTGTATAAGTTGTGACCACTTGAATGCGAACACATCAATGTGCATGTGCAACATAGTATAATATGTCTAAGTTGTTATTGTCGCCTGGCTAATGGGACCGAATAACAGCAAAAAAGTTAATCCCCACAATGTACCCTGGTAAACAAGTATTTAACTTGTTTACCTGGTCCAGCAAATATCATTGGCAGTACAGCGCGGTAATGCGGCCAGTATTTTTGGAACTTTTGCGCCGGGTACGTGTCGTCTCGGGGATTAACGGGGAATCGTAGGTAGTTTTAGGTTTTTGGACAAAGCTTGTTGCGGATTTTATGTTGTACCTACATTAATAGACCAATAGTGGGACCGGATTTTTGCCCTATAAGTTTCGATAATTCTAAAGAGTGAAAAGTGATGTTTATCTGGTATGGGGCATATTTTTAAGCATATTTGTAATATATGAAGAAAATTTAGAACGAGCGTTAGATATAAATAAGGTATTTATGTATTTTTATTGATGAATTTTGAATATTGAATTAAAGTACAAAATTTAAGCATCGTCTTTTATAATATGTATGAGGCTTTATGCTATCAAATTTTTAGAAAAAAAATCAACGTGCTACTTTGTCAAACTCAAATTAGCTTATTATTTTGTTAATATTGAATTAAAGTTTGAAAAATCTACAATATCATATCTAAATTCTTAAGTTAATAGGCAAGGCAAAAAATTAGAAGAATAGGATATGTGCTTTACAATTAATATGCGTTTTTTGTCCTGTAAGATCTAATATTGAATTAAAGTCCGTAGAGATAAGTCTATTACTATAAAATAATATATGCAGCCATTTTATGGAAAGTAAGAAATATCTGTGTGTAGCTTGCATTGTAATAGTAAAATCAACTTAAAAAGGCGCGAAATTCATAACCACGCCGCGCTGGTCCGTCAACATGTCGGCTCGGCGCGCGGGAGCCTATCGTAGCCGACCTAGTGAGCGATAGATACCTCGCCCCGCCCCCCGCGCAGCTTCGCAAGCGCTGTTTGTCTTTTCTTTCAAATCATTCATTTGTTTGTTTATCGTGCACATAAATTAGATGCGGACATTACATGAATTTAATTATAGAATAAAAGTTATTACGACTTCAAAATGAGTGAAAAATGTTTGATATGTGTACTGTACTGACTTAGTAACAGAGAAAAAACGAGGAATTGAGCAGCTAATAACTGCGAGCAAATAATCTTTCTTGGTGATGGGAAAGTTAAATATTTCTACGGGAAGGAGGAACTACGTTTCCATAAAAAGTGTAGATTATACATTGAGTCGAAGGCTAAACCGGCGTACAAAAGACTAATGGAGGTGGCATCAGAGGGCTTACCGCGAACCACGTTCGACGTGTTGCCTCCCTGTCATACTTACGTACGAATTTACAAGTGCGACAGAGAGGTAACACGTCGAACGTGGTTCGCGATAGGCCCTCAAATGTACAGCCAAGTGACGATAATGAAAATTACATTTTCAAAACTTTTGTCTTTTGTTACCATTGTGTTAGCCGCCTGTACTTACTTTCAACATATATTAGTAGTTTATGTTACTGCTACATAATAAAAGGCATTAAAATACACGAGTGTGGGCTTAGGAAACGAACGAAGTGAGTTTCTTAAAAAGGTCACACGAGTGTTTTAATGCCTAATTATCTTATACCTTTAAACGAGCAATTCTTGTATATATGTATGTTAGTCTGTAAGGTATTTGTAATATGGGCCTTGTTGCCTGAATCAAATTTAAAAAAAAAATATATATATATATATATATATATATATATATATATATATATATAGCAACTATTACTTGCTTCCAAAAATACTAAACAGCCTTCCGAACCATTTACAAGATTTATACCTAACCAATCCTGAATCAACTAAAGATATAAAAAAATACTTGTTATCATCTAATAACCATGAACATATTTTATAAAGCATAACATTAGAATAATATTAATGTAACATGTGTACAGTCAGCGTCAAATACTTTGTAGCAACCAAAGTAGCCAAATAGTTCGGTACACCCTATATTTAGTATGGTGTACCGAACTATTTGGCCACTTTGACTGCTACAAAGTATTTGACGCTGACTGTACAATATTATAACATTAATGTAACATGTGTACAATATTATAACTTTGGCTGTAAACAAGCCATCTTTGGCTTAGCAGTTAAGAAATATGAAACTCTGCGATTAATTTAATATTTGGAACTTTAATAAAAAAAAAACATATTTGTAAATACTTAAATACATAGAAAACACCCATGACTCGGGAACAAATATTCGTGCTCATCACACATAAATGCCCTTACCACGATTTGAACCCAGGACCATCGGCTTCATAGGCAGGATCACTAGTTATTTAATTACAACTCGTATGGTAATTGAAATAAGATTAAAAATGAATAAATGGAAAAATAATTTGCGATTTCTTGTGGTCCCTATATGGTTACTGAGTGCCGGCGAGTCGAACTCTACAGAACCAGTCTAAAATGTGTCCTCGATATGCGTAACAAAGGCGCGTTATCGGAGAGCACACCTACACTGGTTTTTTGAGCGTTGGACTAGCCCGCGCTCAGGTGCCAATTAGAATTATACGACCCTTTTTTTGCAGGTAGTGGCACGCGCGGTTTTAGTTAACAATAGACAAAAGATTTGACGCTTCGGGCCAGCTTCAAATCGAACGACTATACCTGCGTACACACTGGCACCGTCTCAACTCCAACGGACTAATGTACCTAAAAGCGGGCGGGTGCCGAAATTTTGAAACGTAGTAAATATAAGAACCTCGGTAGAGTTCCATTTTGCGTTGAAACTGTAGGTCAACTTTAGGTACCAGCGCGTACAATTTTTTTGCATAAATCGCGAAGCCTCTGTTTGACGTAACTGGTGACCGAAGAATGGCGGCTTCCTTGCACAACGTATCAGTATTGCGATACGAGGAAATGCCGCCAGCATCCTTGGTACAATGCCTCAAGGGCTTATTTTAGTTTTAAGCTAGCTATTAATAGTACCTCTGTAAACCTACTGTACTCCTCTGTATATATCTATTATGTAAATAAAGAAAATTTGTTTATAATTAGACTATTTTAATTTGGACATTGTTTATTAATCTTGATATTCGTTGTTATATAATTTATCTAATTGTTAATAATAATTAATCATTGTTAATATATATATCATTTATAAAAGTATTTTAAGCTAATCTATATGAATTAAAATTATGATCGTTGACTATTTATTATATACAATGTCAAGACAGAAGAAATCATCAAATAAGCAAAATAAAAACTCACTATGTCAAATAAATACTGGGAAATAATTATACAATGTCAAATAATAGCATAATTGCGGAAAAGATGTCAATATGGCTACTTATACGTAGGTATCTCGTAATTATCGTCAAATTAAAGTACAAGGCATTACAATATAAGATAAAAATTAAAATTAGGTGTCATATATAAGTTAATTAAAGCTATACATACATTTTACATTTATAATTTATAAAAGTAGTTTTGTCTGAATAGTATTCGCATTAATAAAATCTGTCAAAAATGCTGACAATTTTGTCAGTAGAAAAAAGCGCGAAATTCAAATTGTTTATGGGACAAAAACCCTTTGCGCCTACTTTTTTTTTATTTGCCTCGTTTTTGGCTTGACAGCCTATGTACTAGTGGCTCTGTGAGCTGTGTAGACGCGTTAAGCTTAGAAAATGTAAAAGTGAAAAATACTTAGTTAACCTTTGTTTTTAATTGCGTGGAATTCTGACAGCTGTCATAATTTGACGTTTCAGGGACAGTGAACATTTTTTACCGTACATATTATTATCAATTATTTTTATATGAAGTTAATATTTCTTGCATGAACTCTTATCTGACTGAACATTTTCAAAGTGGGCAATTCCCTTGGATGTAATTTCAAACACAACGCAACGTACGTTCAAACTGTTGAAAGCCGAATAACATGAGTCATGACGTAAACAAATATGCAATTTGTTTGAAATGGAGGGTAGATTATGTAAGGAGAACACATTCACGGCTCGGTCACGACATCGTGCGGCGGCCATAGGTGGGAGTGGAACACAGCGACCCGACCTTTGTTCTCACCTATGGATGGACGCCGCTTGCCGCTGCCTCCGTCGCACGAGCACTCAAAACGCTTGATAAAACTTGAAACAATTATATTGTTTGATTTTAGGGAAATTCAAAGAATGACAATAATTTCAAGCATATGACATAGACACGTGTTATAATTATATCGCAGTGGCCAGATATGCTAAAAAGAGGGTTCGTATGGAGGATAGCTGGAGCTGCCACGGTATAAACCAATTCCCTTGAACATATTTTTTTGTTTAAAACGAGACGAGATAGTACAAAGAATAAAAATTATAATTTTAGTCCAAAGGTTTACGATATATGAAAGTCATTAGAATGATACCAGTAACAATTATTTTTTACCCCAGAAAAATACCGGATATTTTCTCTTGTCGAAATAGTGCACTTTAAACTTAAACTATCATTGTTTCCACGAATAAAGTATTATCAATGGTGGAGAGCATCGGCCACCACGCTTTGAGTTGTGGTCGTTGTGTAGGGAGATTCCCACGCCATCACGCTCTAAACGATCTGGTCCGGAGAGCGCTTATTTCGGCAAATGTCCCATGCATGCTCGAGCCCCCAGGCCTTAGCCGGTCGGATGGTAAGACGCCTGACGGTTTGACGCTGGTGCCTTGGCAGAAAGGAAAGTGCTTGCTTTGGGACGCTACATGCGTCAGCACTTTCGATGCAACGCATATTTGCCGCACTGTAAGGGCAGCTGCTGAGGTGGTGGCGCTGAGAAAACGAGAGAAGTACGCGGGGTTGGACGGCTATTTGTTTGTGCCTCTGGCGGTGGAATCGGCTGGCTCTTGGTGCTTAGAGGCTAGAGAGTTCATCAAGGAGGTTGGGAACCGTTTACGACATAGACATTACGGCCTAGATCCCCGCTCCGGGTCATTCTTGGTGCAGAGGTTATCCATCGCGATTCAACGCGGTAATGCGGCGAGCGTTTTGGGCACCTTTGCGCCTGGGATGACGCGGGGTAGGATTTTTGACTGACGGCTTTATTTTGGATTAGTGTTTGTTGATTTTTTTAAAATTATCTATATGTTTCTAATTCTTTGTTTTATACTTTTTTTTTATAAATGAAAGGGGGGGGGGACATATTTTACCACTTTGGAAGTGTCCCTCGCGCAAACTATTCAGTTTAGGAAAAAATGATATTAGAAACCTAAATATCATTTTTGAAGACCTATCCATATACACACCCATTTTTTTTAATACTTCGCAGTTAAATGCTGAGCGCCGCTATTCAGGTATTTTGAAAATATCTCAAAAATATGTCATCAAGCTGGGGATACGAATTAATATTCAAATTTACTGCAATTGCAAATTACTCAAAAGATATCAGAACCGCACTCTGAATATAGCACTAAAATAGTAAAATAATAAATAATAATAAATATCACCCGAAACGCGCACTTGTTAAAAACAATCTCCTATAAAATTAAAAAAACCGGAAAGACTATGTATGTTGCTGGTCCGGTAGTATACAACAACAAGCTGCCAGTCTCTATCACAGAAGCGGTAAAGCTTAGTTCCTTCAAAATAAAACTAAAAAATTGGCTCGTCAAACAAAGCTTTTATAGTTTTCAAGAATTTCTAGATTATAAAGAATAGTGTAATATAATTAATTAATTTAATTTGATCGTTTAGTATTAAATTGATAGATATAAGATGTGTATAAGTATGAAATTGTGACCTGCGGCGGTATCATGGTTCCATTTTTATCGCTTGTCACTATGCCCGTCACTTTCGCACTTACATACTTGTTAGAACGTGACAGGCATGGTGACAAATGATAAAGAGCCGACCATCTTAGCCCTACTGTAATATCTTTTTACTAATAAACTATGTCTATGTCTAAGGTATTTAATTTCAGTACTATATTGATATAAATACTATTCTACCACATTCTACTACATTCGCGGATGCTAAAAGATTTATAAGAAAGTTGGGTCAACGCCTCCCAGAAAAAAGTGGCGACCCCAGGTCCGGCGCATATTTGGTCCAGCATATTTCGTTGGCCGTCCAAAGAGGTAACGCCAGCAGCGTGCTAGGCACATTTACCCGGGTACCTGTCGACCCTAGTATATAATATTGTAAATTATTTAGATTTAGTATTTAAGTTTGTTAACTACTATACAAAAGCACATGTAAATATTTTTTTAAGTCTTCAATGTAATAAAATAATTTCTCTTTCTACCACAAATATCTTTTTAACATTGGCAACATGTGCGAGTGAGACACTGCACCCCACTTTTGCTACCTTATGTGGACCGTTTTCTCTAGTCTGGTACGAACACCTTTCTGGCTCAGTGATAAGGTTCAATTTAGTATGACAAAAACATTAAAGCGTCCTCCACCTTTATATCTCCATGGTCATATCCATATGTCAAAGACGTCAAAGTCAAAAGTCAAGTGTAAACAAAACAGCATAGGTTATTGATAGGTTATAAATGAGTGTTTTATTATTATAATTGGTTGGTAATAGAATATAATTGGAAACCAGTGATACGTCAGTGTAGTGTAGAATCATATTGGTAAAACTTATTAAAACAGCGAAAACGATTTTCCTAAGGTAAAGATAAAGGTAAATTTCCTAAGGCATCCTCCAGCATCTCCTGAGGATGCCTCGTAGAGAGGCGAAACACGTGTCGAGTTTTATACTTTTGATGGTGGGTTGTTATATTTATTTGCGTATTTATTTTTGCGGTGGGAGGGTGGGAACATTAATTGCATGTAAAAATACGCAAGTAAGTATAACAGGTTAGCACTGATTGACTGACACGTTATTTTCTCGCGGATTAGCAAAGTAATATTTCTTGCTTTAATTAGCATGGATTTCCGCAAAGTAACGCCTGATTCTATTAACCAAATTCTTTTCGTTGTCTTGTGTTTTGTCCCCAAAAAATCTGACGGAGTGGAGCTTTTCGTATGAGATGAAATTTCGTTTTTAATTTTTCTTATGTAAAATATAATCTACAGCTAGAAAGACATACTTCTTCCTCCTGCCCTTATCCCACGTTATGTGGGGTCAGCACAACATGCTCTTCTCTTCCATTCTCCTCTATCTTTCGTCACCTCAGCACTCACTCCTTTCTTTCTCATATCCTCTTTCACACAATCCATCCATCGTTTTTTTTGGGTCTACCATCCGCTCTCTGTCCATCAACATTCATTCCTAACATTCTTTTTCCTATATGGCATTCATCCCTCCTCATTAAATGCCCATACCACGCTAACTTACCACTCCTTATCTTCTCCGCTACTGGTGCTTCAAACTTCCCCTTATATACTCATTCTTAATCCGATCCTTTCTCATCACTCCACACATCCATCTCAACATTCTCATTTCCGCTGCGTGCACTCTTCTTTCATCCGTCACTTTCGTTGCCTAGCATTCTGATCCATACATTACAACAGGTCTCACAATCGTCCTGTAGATTTTGCATTATAGAAAGACATACAACAGCACTTGACTTTATTTATTTATTTGATAGATACTTAACATAGATACAAATGTGACGGAGTGGTCAGAAACAAGACAACAAATATAATTTTGACCCAACTACCTAGCAAAAGGTGGGTTAGGTTAAGTTAGAGCTTTGACCCCCCCCGTATAATAAAATACCTAGCAAAAACGGGTTTAGCTAAGGTTTGAACTGCAGCCCACGTAGAATCAAATACCTTGAAAAAGTAGGTTAGGTTGGGTTAGGTTGGATGATAATGCTTGTGAAGCATATGTTTGAAAACAAACTTGGGGCTTGTCTAATTGTCAGGGGAAGTGCATTCCAGAGACAGATAGCTTGAACAGTAAAGGAAGACGAGATATAACCACTATGGTGAGGAAGTACTGCAAGTTTATGAGACCGGGAGGAACGAAGTTCACAACCCGGACGGGGGGTAACAAAGTTAAATTTAAACCTAAGGTACTTAGGAGCGGAAGGTTCGAATAAGATAGAAAAAAGAGTGCATAGAATTCTAAGGGACCTGCGCTTGCGTACAGGAAGCGATTTAAGTAAAAATTATATTACAATAGGCATTCAATCAATGACAGTTTAGATGAAATTACATTATAACATATAACAATATATCAAATGGCATTATAACAAATGTACGATAGTTTTTACATAATTATATTAAGAATTACACACCCATATAGTATACATGTTTATCCAAATTAAGATAAATAAACAACAAAAAGTTCAATGCATTTGGGTGTCAGTTGTTAACCTCGATTATAAAAAATCCATTTTAAATAACTACATTGACGGAAGTTAAGGGAAAGTAATTTAGGTATTGAAAATACCAATACCACCTCTTTGACCTCTATCAGTTGCTGCACGACTTTTGTTAGTTTAAAATTAACTTGTTTGCTGTGGGATGCAATCTAAACTTTCCTATTTTATTATTAATTCAACGACAATTTTCAATGACTTTTTAAGTTCCAATTTTTATTGTTACATAAGTGTAAGTATGTCTTTTCAAAGTATAAAAGTGAAGAATTGTTAATTTCATATAATTTTGTGATTTTTTTTTTTTTGTCATTTTACTCTGTATTCTGACCCTGCACGCATCAGGGTTTTTCGGTTTGGCCCATGGTTAACTGACAGAGAATGCCTTCTGGCATTAATTCCGCCATTTGTACTCTTCATGTATTGTGCAATAAAGTTTAAATAAATAAATTGTATACTGTACTAAACATTTTATGATGAAAAATGATATTGAATACTCATACTCATACTATCTAGCTTAGTGCATTTAAATCACATTCCATAGGGCCGTGGCAGGAAAAGGAAATGTGTTAAAAACGAATAAGAGTAGGTATATTGAGTTATTATTTAAGAATTATAGAACTAGCATCGATAGTTGAGTTTATCGATACAGGAACTCCCTAATACTTGTCAAACAATTTTGCCCCGCAGACTCCTATGTCTGCTTATAATATTGTCTGACCATCCTCTTGTACCATATTTCAAGCAAAATAAAGTTATTTGTATTTGTATGTTCTTAAACTACGTCCAAAAGGGAGGTATGGGCACTGTGAATGCCACCTAGCTCTGTGTTAGTAGGGCACAGCACAGCGGATATCATTCCAGATCTAGAATAGAGCCCAACTGGGGAAGTACCTCCGACTTACAGAAAACCGCAGCCAAATAACACTAGACCCTACTCATAGTGTTGTGTTCTTGCCAGTGAGTGAGGTTGCCAGAGTTCAACGAGGGTGCGGAGTGCTAGGGTCGGTAACGCGCATGTGCGGTTTATGAGGAAGTTCCTCCCGCGGACGCTCCGGCTGTGGAATGGGAGCTCGTTCCGAGGTTTTCCCGAGGGTCTAGAGTATGGGGTTCTTTAAAAAAAGAGTGTACAGGTTTTTAAAGGGTCGGCAACGCGCATTAAACACCTCCGGAGTTGCATGCATCCATAGGCTACGATGACTGCTTATCAAGCGGGCCGTATGCTTGTTTGCCACCGACGTGGTATAAAAACAACACATCTATACCTCGGAAACAACTATCTGAACCAGGACTCGCACCCCACCGGCCCCGTATTATGTGATAACATTTTAATAAATTTATTTTCAGTGTACCCATGAAGCTGAAAGACTGTTGTGTGCGTCTGGAGCGGATTGTTGTGGACCCATTCACTGACAACACGGGTCATGATGATGATAATGATATCAAATGTGAGTGATGTTTCTCAGAAATATAATATATCGGAATCTTATACCTTTAAACGAGCAATTCTTGTATATATATATATATATATATATTTCTGTGATTTCGAAAACGGCTCTAACGGTTTTGCTGAAATTTGGTATATGGGGGTATACAATCGATCTAGATTAGTCTTATGTTTGGGAAAACGCGTGTTTTCGAGTATTCATGCGTTTTTCTTTCGACGCAGAATATGGTCGCTAATTTCGTGTTGACGGCCACTGTCCGTCTGGCCCAGCGGGTTAAGACGCGGACTGCTAGAAAAGTGTTACGGGTTCTAATCTCGCCCGGTAACTAACTTTTGTTTTTTTTTTTATATATGTTCAAGTTTATATATATATTTTATTGTTTTAAACAAGTTTAATTTAGTAAAACACAAACAAGACACATAAAATTACATGATATAACAAAAACAAAGGAAGTATAAAGTGCCACGAAATGGCCTCATCTCAGCATGTTGCTGGTGGCTTCCAGCGCTTGCAGTTTGATCTCGCGTCGCATTGTATCTCGTTACGTTTGGCCTTAGGCGGTTATCACACTGGATGCGATTCGCACGTCATTCGATGTGCGTGCGAGATGTCACCAGTGTGATAACCGCCATAACGTTACTCCGTTGTCAGATTCAGATATTATTATATTATTATTATTATTATATAATTATAGGCGAGCAGCTATTTAGCTGATGAGCCTATGTCACACAGTGTCCTGTATTATACAGTTCAAAGTTTGTAAAGTCGTATTATGCTAAGGATTTCAATCGAATTACAAGTGTAATATACCATTTTACTTTTGCTTGAAGTCTTATTTTACTATACACGGTGTAACATGAGGAAACCGAAAGATTTTGAACAGTGTATTCCTGATCATATTTAGAGACTAAAATGTCATATAAACTTTTCTGGACTTCGCCTAGTTTCACAGTTAATACCAATTTAAAAAAAAACATCTCCTTATTGTAACTTAGTGGAAAACGCCTTTTTGATGGCGATGATGTCAAAAAGTAACAAGTACCTTTGCAAAAACTAGGTTCTACAAAAAAAAAACTGTAAAAATTCATTTTCAGTGTCAGTTTTACCATAACATTAACCTTTTATGTACAAATACCTACATTTAAAAATACACCACCTCCACCACCTCACAGAAAACCGCAGCCAAATAACACTAGACCCTACTCATAGTGTTGTGTTCCTGCCGGTGAGTAAGGTTACCAGAGCTCAACGAGGGGTGGGAGGGGTGTTAGGGTCGGCAATGCGCATGTAACTCCTCTGGAGTTGCAGGCGTGCATAGGCTGCGGAGACTTCTTACCATCAGGCGGCTTGTTTGCCACCGACGTAGCATAACAAAAAAAAATTGAAAAAAAAAACGATTTTTTTTGGCGAAATTTACTTAAGCTCATAACATTTTTACAGTACATATGGTGCTACTTTACCGCGCTAGTGAGAAAATTAGCATATTACGTTACTGTGTCGAACATATCTTCTTCCTCCTGCCCTTATCCCACGTTATGTGGGGTCGGCACAACATGTTCTTCTCTTCCATTCTCCTCTATCTTTCGTCACCTCAGCACTCACTCCTTTCTTTCTCATATCCTCTTTCACACAATCCATCCATCGTTTTTTGGGTCTACCATCCGCTCTCCGTCCATCAACATTCATTCCTAACATTCTTTTTCCTATATGGCATTCATCCCTCCTCATTAAATGCCCATACCACGCTAACCTACCACTCCTTATCTTCTCCGCTACCGGTGCTACTTTCAAACTTCCCCTTATATACTCATTCTTAATTCGATCCTTTCTAGTCACTCCACACATCCATCTCAAAACATATAAAGGGTCATATGTACTGTAAAACGTTGTACGATACATGTGCGAAAAGGTAATTCGAAATTCGTGTCGATTTAAAACACTCCCTTCGGTCGTGTTTAATTTATCGCCACTCGTTTCGAATTTCCTATTTTTCGGACTTGTATCGTAATGTACTATTCCCTTCTTTTGGCCTCAGAAGTACGTGGTTAAAATCTTTCGGGTTCCTCGTGTTACACCGTGTATTAGCCACTCACATGCTATTGGTAGCTGTAGTTACCAGCTGTCACCCGTATTTTATTATAGCCACTCACGTGCTTCATATGTTTCAGTGACTTATATTATTATAATAAAATAAGGGTGACAGCTGGCAACTACAGTTGCCAAATATGTTACCGGATAATAATAGAAATCACTGATAAATATAAAACAAAGTGGATAGATATAATGTGATAGAACTAAACAAACATTTCCCTCTCCCTACACTCATCGACGCGGAATCAGCAAAACCCGATAGAAAAAATATTTTTGTCTACGCAATAAAGCACGAAAAAGACGTAGCTCGGCTCGGCTCCGTCACGATGCCATATTTTTCGCCCTTATTTCGCAGACATAAAGCTTCTTTCTATCGGCTATTGCGGAATTCCGCGTCTATAGGTATGCAATGGCGGGGCAAGACCAAAATATGGTATGTGCAGTGTAGATTTAGCCAGGCTTCTGACTTACACGTATTTGAAGCGCGAAGCCCCTCGGACCGCGAGGCCGTAGACGGTCGCCCACGTCTCCCACGGCCGCCTCTGGGTGTCGGGAGACCCTAACTCGTTTTATCAATAAATAAAACATTATGTTATGTTTCAGTTTCATTGAAAGCGAGCGGTAGTGAGTCCGGGCTGTCCGCCGAAAGCACTGCGAGCAAGCGTCATACACGTGCTTTGACCACACGCAAAAAGAAGGAGTACCCATGCGTAATATGCAAAAAAGTGTTTACTACACAATATAATTTAAAAACTCATGAGTTCGTACACACAGGGGAAAAACCTTTCTCGTGTGTCATTTGTAAGAAAGGATTTTCACATATAAGTAATTTAAAGGTACATGAATTCATTCATACGGGAGAAAGACCGCATTCCTGTCAATTATGTCATAAGAAGTTCAGATTCTCAAGCACATTGAAAAAGCATAAACATGTTCATATGAGCGTAAATACTTATAATTGCGAATTATGTCAAAAAAAGTTTAAATTCTCATCTTCGTTGAAGATACATAAACGTATACACGTGCCGATTAAACCTTACTCGTGTCTAGTATGTAAACGAGAGTTTTCACAATTAGAGCATTTAAAGCTGCATGAATTAATTCACACGGGGGAGAAGCCTCACACTTGTGAAATATGTCAGAAAACCTTCGCATCGGTACAATATTTAAATAAACATAAAAATGTACACTTGGACGAGAAAAATAAACCTTACTCGTGCCTTATTTGTAACAAAAAGTTTACACAAGCAAGTAATTTAAAGACACACGAACGAGTTCACACTGGAGAAAATCCTTATTCCTGTAAAACATGTAAAAAAGAGTTTAATACATCGACTTCCTTAAATCGTCATAAACTAACTCACACAGGAGCGAAACCTTACTCGTGCGATTTATGTAATTATAAATGTAGACAAGCATACAATATGAAAGTTCATAAGCGTTCACACTCAGGGATTAAACTTTACCCGTGTGTAGTGTGTAAAAAAGGGTTCTCGAGCTCAAGTCATTTAAGGAAACATGAATTCATTCACACTGGAGAGAGACCTTATTCCTGCGAAACATGTCAGATGACGTTTACAAGTTCTACTAGCTATAAAAGACATAAAGACGCTTATACGAGTAACAAGCCTAACAACTGCAAAATCTGTCACAAGAAATTCCGTTCTCCAAGAACTTTCAAAGAACATATTGAAAGTGTACACTGAGAAATTAACCACATTAATTTGCCACAAGGAATTCATTTATGCAAGAAGTTTCAAGAGACATAATGAAAAAGTACAGTGAAAAATTGATCTATTTCTACGTACCTAGTTCAAAAGAGTCCAAAAACCTTTCGCCATCATGCACGGAGAAAACGGAAATGTACCCAAAACGTTTCTAAAACCTAATTCACGAAACTAAGCAACGCAAAAGGAGAATCGTTGAGTAAATTTTAATTTATGTTTATTCTCGAGTATTATTAAATTGATTTTTATGTTCTGAATGGTCGGGAAATCCAACTGTACATATTTAGTTACTCAACATCTGCCATTTAAAACAGTTTACGTTAATTTATATAGATAACAATATACACTATAATATACTAGCTTATATCTAAAATAGGCCCTTGAGGCATTGTACCAAGGATGCCGGCGGCATTTCCTCGTTGTATCGCAATACTGATACGTTGTGCGAGGAAGCCGCCAGCTCTTCGGTCACCAGTTACGTCAAGACGTTTCGCGATTTCTCCAAAAAACTTGAGCGCGCTGGGACCCCATGGACCTAGAGTTCCAACGCCAAATGGTACAAAATGGTACTCTCTACCGAGGCTCTTAAATTTTTTTTTATGTAGATATACTTATTAAAATAAAAAACCTTTAAGTAACATTTTCTTAATAGATTTAATGCGACCAAGATTTGTAATAAATAATAACAACTACGATTAAATAAATAAATTGGATTGAATATCTCTTAGTAATATTGTTAATTGTTATTTTATGATTTTTAAAATAGAGATTATTTGACTACTGCTCGCCATATATTATCATCTGTAGTAATTCAGGAGCTTATATTCAAAACTTGATTTGGAAAAAAAACTATGTTATCAGTCTATAGAAAATTAATAAGTTTTTGGCAAAAATTTCATTTGTTGTTTTATCACAGAGTTCCTATGTCCACCTCTTGTCTCCATCATCAGATCAGCTCGATGGTACCATAATATTGCATTGTCACCCGACTTACATACTCGTATGTATGCAAATTTTGTTGAAGTGGATCAAATTTAACTTGCAAGATTTGATTACAAACAGACAACGGTCAGGTGAAAGTAAATAAAAGCTTGTAAAAATAGCACCTATACACCGTGTTTTTTTTTATTTGCGTTAATTTCGAGGGTGCATTCCTGAGCTTAAATTTAGTAACTTTCTCAAAGATACCGATATTCTAACTAACTCCATTTCGGAGATAATCAATCATACATTTTTATATTATAAGGCCCTTACGAGCGTGTACACTCGCCTTAGGGCCTGTTTACTTATTGATTAGTGTTTAGTGCGAGTTCGTACATTTGCTACTAAACGTACGTACTATCTCGGACGATCGATGTTAGAAATGATATTGATATATCACAGTTTTCAATTGTTTGCTTAAATAAAATGTAATGCCCGTGTTACAACAACGCAATATGCAACATTTAGTTACTTTTTATAAAAATAAAAATAGTAAAAAAAAACAAAAAAAAAATATTTTTTTTTTAAATTAACTATGCTATTTAGTTTCCATTCATGGCCACGAACCACGAAGCGTACACAACACGCCGGGCCACCATACAAACCGTTTTCAGCTAAAACGTGTGACTCAGCTTATGGGTCTCGGGGCCTGGCGCGAACGTCAAAGAAATTGCCGCTTATGAATCCGGTCCGTTGGACAATATTATGCAACATTTTTACTAACCAACTGTTTACTGTTCATATTAAAATATATATATATTTACTAATTTGTTGATATTTGTAAGAAACTAAGAATGAACATTTTAAAGCCTGATCACAAAAATCACAAAATACGAAATCACTGAAGAGCACAGAGAGGAGCATAAAGTCGCCAACGAATAAATCGTGACTAAATATAATTTCCCATGTTACTCTAAAATACATCCTAATAGAGGGGATGGGGTGAATCATTTCTTGAGTTTATGTCAAAAATACCACGTTAAAGATAATACCGCCGCTAAATCCGCCGCCGCCCAGGTGCATCCATTGTTTATTGTCCGTGTCTCCGATAATCTTACATGTGGCCGGTCATGAACTTTGTTTTGGTAAACGTCATTATAATATAAACAATAGAGCACTTAAAATGTATTATAGTACTTATTACCACGAAAATGTTTAGAAAAATCTTTTCTTTTAAATATTTCTCACACACTATTGCGGTAATACAATATACCATTTAGTTGGTGACTGTTTAAGCCGCCCTGTTTTTATAATGAAACAAAAAAATATTGTAATGGTAATAAGTTTGGTCCTTAGAAATGTTGCTTGCTACCATCCAAACAGTAATCCATTGTAAAAAGGTACAATTTGCAACGAGTTTCGTCATGAAATAAGCTTTAAAACCAAGTTATAAAGTTTATTTTTGCGTGCTATGAAGATATGTGTAGTTTTTACAATTAGCGCCAGGCCACGGTGACCCATACCTTGAGTCATGTCAATAACTTCAGGCATAAATATATTTTTGATATTTTTGAAATGTAGATTTATCCATTTGCTTGGGACACGTATGTATCTCGCATTTCAGAATATTTACTATATTACACTTCCAGTAAACCAAACTTGAATATTCTAGACCCTGTTTCACTAAAAAAAAACATGTTTACAATTATGTTTTTCAACATGCCTTATAAAGATGGTTGTTAGCTCAAATTATACTTATATTATTTCGACATATTACGTTTTGTTTATGTTTAAATCAGAATTTATTCACGACTCACATGTGAGTCACGGGCCCTGCGCGACTGTTTGAACATGACCCATACGCTGAGTCACGGGCCCTGAATGGGTTAAACGTACTTACCGAAACCCCGGAGTTAACGCAATTCAATAAAAACACGGTGTATAAAATGCTCCGTCACTGGATAAATGTTATTTTCCCATATTATTTTGATTTTGTATAGCGGGATTATACATATGCAAAAAGAGCTTTGTGCACAAGAATTTTTCATGCATTAAGTGATTTGTCACTTCAGCCAATCGCTAACAGTCTATTAATTGCCGCCATTGTGCCAATGGAGAAAACTCTATTTGTTTGGTTTGATGTACTTTTTCAAAGTACCCTTACGTCAAAACCGAAAAACAGATTTGGTGTTGCGAACAAAATATGATTTCTCATTATAACGTTCATGCATAAAATGATTTGTCCAAAATGTTGAAGCAAAAAACGATTTGTCAATTTTTAAATCGCAAAAATTTCAGTTAATTTGCGCCTAATTTTAAAATGCTATGAGTCTGCAATATTATTTTTAATTAACAACGCAAATTTTCAATTGTATCATTGTAATACGAAATAATAGTTTTTTTTTTCATTTATCTCAGTTTGACATCACGGTGACAAATCAGGTTTTGAATATTAGCGCCTCAATTATCATTATCTACTAGGTGTAACAAAATTAGTGGAAAATTGGGAATCCGTGTAAGGGCATATTATTCGGTAACGTGTTCTACATAGTTGGTTACTATATTTTGTTACTGCAATAATCTTTATCTACATAAAATATACGAACGAAAGTTGAATAAACTATATATTAAAATGAAGTACTCAAAATCAGGAATTACATATGTCACAAAATGGCCTCCTCTGGCCTTGACACAGGCCCTCAAACGACGAGGCCAGTCATCAATTAGCGGCACGTACGATTGTCATGTCTAATTCCGCCACTGTCTTAACTATGGCCCGCTTGAGGGAGTCAAGATTTGTGTGGGGTTTACCACAGGCTTTCTCCTCAACCTGCCACATGGCATAATCCAGGGGGTTAAGGTCCGGGCTGGAGGACGGCCAGTCTTCGCGGGCAATAAAGTCAATTTTGTTCCTTCGAAACCAGGCTTGAGTTGTTTTTGCCTTATGTGCAGGAGCTGAGTCCTGTTGAAAGACCCATGACTGGTTTTGAAATAGGGTGTGGCTTAAGGGCTTTACTATTGGTTCGAGAACGGTTTCCTAGTAAACTTTGGCCCCAGTTTTCACACCTTTTTCACAGAAATGAACCTGTGTTAGCCCTGAGTATGACACACCCAGCCAAATCATCACATAAGAGGGATGATGGCCTCGTTGCACTCTCGGAACAGCCGCAATCGCCTATTGACTGTTTTTTGCATACACTCTGTCATTCTGGCAGTTACAAAATTCTTCAATGGTAAAAAAAATTTCATCTGTAAATAGTATTTTTCGGTGGCCATTTTGTGCGTACACCGCCTCAATAGCACGCGACTTCTCTCTAGCCTCATAGTCTTTAATCGTCCATTAAGCAAATGTCTGCGGTAAGCGTGTAGTCCAAGGTCTTCATTGATAACTTATTTTAGGGAGCTTCTCTTCACAGACATCTGTATTGCCAACAACTTTTGCATCCGGACGGGGTTTCTTGCAATTCTCGCCTTTACTGCCTTTATTAGAGCTGGGGTCCGAACGGAGCGTGGTCTTCCAGACCTCTTGCGGTCATCGAAGGTCTGAGTACTATTGTATCTATTAATTGTGCGATAAACAAATTGTTTGTTGATTTTTAGGTCATCAAGCAACTTCAAAATCATGTTTGGCGGGTGCCCACATTTGTGCAACGCAATTACTGCGATACGATTCTCTTTTAGGCCCCAATTCATTATAGATACAACGAGGCATATAATTATAGCTCACAAATCCACCACATTGTCATTTTTTATTTTTTCGGTAGCATTTTTTTTAGCGGAAATAAAGAGTAACAGAACTCAGTAACTAACTAGGTTATAAGGAAAAAGTAGAATAAAATCAATACCCGTAAATATTACTATGGGGCATATTGCCGAAGTCAGCCAAAGCCCCATACAAAAACCAACAATTTTTCATCTAAAAAAAATCTACTTTTCCCTAATAAGACGGGAACACTATTTTCGTTACACTTTGTATGATTAAAATTACTTTTAAACTACTTCAGAAGGATGGAGTCTATTTTAATAAGGATAGTAAATTAATATTTACACTAGGTTTTCAGTAGATAAAATGTAATATATTAATAAAAAAATATATTTTAACGAACTATACACGCACGATATAGGTAATCCGTTTCAATAGTTTTATTTCTTGAGTAACTATCACGATTAAACTGTTGAAGGATGTCGGTGCCGTATATTCTAATTTTATTGTCTCCGATACCCAAAGGTTGTCTGGAAGAGATCGCTCTTAAACGATAAGACCGCCTGTTGTTACCTCTATCAAATTGTCTTTGTTTGTTTCTGTACATTTATTGTCAACTATGTGAGGTGTTCAATAAAGAGTATTGTATTGTATTTTATTGTGTTATATTTGAAAGGTTATATATTTAATTTAGTTTTATTCTTTATTTACAATAACAATATATATAATGGATGTATACAGAGGATTAATATAACGAGCTTATAAAAAAAAATGATTTTATTTCAGACAAGCACCCATATAAAATAAAGTGATATACAGGGTGATTCATGAGACGTGAGCGGGACCAAGCCTACACAATCAGTAAATGTTAATGAATCGTTCACCGTCATATTTAAGTAAAACAATTACGCTTATTTCTGTTATCTAACTTTTTTAAAGGACAAATTTGATTATCTGCAATCATGGAAATCATACAACACTTAATTAACAAAGATAAAACCTCTTTAACCGTTATAACAGCAGTTTGATTATGAAGAAAATAAAATACACTTGAGTGAGATACGATTTTTCAAAAGTAACCTGATTCCGATGACATTCAATTTGTCATTTGTTATGGATGAAACAAAGAGGGTGGCCATAAATGTCGTATTTAAAATAATAAAAATTTTTTGAACAGTAAAAATTAAATTAACGTTAATCTCACAAATACTGGTACGAAACAGTTGCTTATAACTAACTGAATACGCAGGCTTGACCCTGTTCACGTCTACTGAATCAGCCTGTATAGAGAATTTATCATGTAAAATGACACAAAAGTGTAAAAAGTAAAATAACTTATAGGGAATATGACATTTAATTATTATTATTAGCTTCTTATCATATTGCAAAGGTGTTAAATTAGATATGCATTAATTTATAACTGTGGCCCTAGTGAAAAAGGTTACAAGTCTCTGGCAGCGCAGGTGTAAAGGGGTGTAAGTTCCACGTAACACTTATGCCCTTATACACCTAAACTGCCAGAGACTTGTACCCTTTTTCACTAGGGCCACAGTAATAGTAGTAGTAATTATTAAGTACTATAGTTATACACCGTATTTTTATTGAATTCCGTTAACTTCGGGGTATCGGTAAGTACGTTTAAGGAAACTAAATGGCATAGTTAATTTAAAAAAAAACTTATTTATTTTTTTCATTATTCTTATTTTTGTAAAAAGTAATTAAATGTTGCATATAGCGTTGTTGTAACACGGGCATTACGCTGAACTTAACCAAACAATTGAAAACTGTGACATATCAATGTCATTTCGAACATCAATTGTCCGAGATAGTATTTACGTTTTGTTTATTTTTATAACAATAACTTAAAAATAATAATAAAAACTATAAATAAACTTAAAATAAAGGTCCTATAAATAAAACACGTCCTCCAAGTCACTGCGGATGGGCAGTGTGCCCAGAAGGCTGGCCGCATTACCAAGTTGAATGGCAATGCTAATGCTTTGAGCAAAATACTGGCCAGCCTTCTAGTCACCTGTGGCGTCTATAAGGCGCGCGGCTAAGTCCCTGTACAGCCGGCGCGCGCTTGGCCCCCACGGCCCCAGCGTTTCGACACCAAACGCCTCAAAAATATAACTACTGCCGAGGGTGGCATATTTGCGGCGTTTGAGGTCTTCTGCCATGGACGCGGTATGACCAGCATCATTTTTGGTGCCTGGAAGGTGAGACGGCGCGAGGGTGTCAACGCATGTGGCATCCCAGACTAGCGGCCGTCCCATCCTCCAAGGCACCAACGTCATACCGTCGGGCCTCTTGCCATCGTCCCTAGCCAGACCGACGGGCTCAAGTATAGCCGGAACTTTGACGCTGACAAAGGTCCTTCGGATGACGTCAGAGGTGACTACAGCTGAGAACATTGGTAAATTTGGGTACGAAAAGGCAGTGCCGAAAGATGGAAAAGGCGGTATGCATGTTAATAAGGTTGTTTCCAATTTTTTGAAACGCTTCTAATACGTTCTCTATTAACCAAACGTTGCCCTAAAATTTAACTTTTTTATTTAATTATTTTGACCCATGCTTAAGCGCCCAAAACGCTCTTTGAAAATTGTATGACGTCACAGTTTACGGTTTGACACAACTATGTACATAGTTACATACCAAAGAGTAAAGTAAGTATATAGGTACATACACGCGTAACACCAAGGCCCCCCGTTGTCTATTCTCAGTGAAAAATTTGATACTCAAGCCGTAGCCATTTAGGTAGTGGGCAAGCTGTTTATCCGTGCGTGTGGGTTTTTAACCAACTAATAAAATATGTTTTTTGTAATAATTGAGATATTATATATCATGAAGTATTCATTATCCATTAGCATTTCTATGATGTTAATTTTTAGTGCAGATATCGAAGCTTCAATTAATTGCCCACCACCAAAATGGCTACGACTTGAGTATTAAATTTTGTACTGAGAGCAGACAACGGGGGGCCTACCGCAAAAACCGAAAATCGCATATTGTGGGGATCTTTCTCTTTTACTCTTACTAAGACGTAATTAGAATAACAGAGAAAAATGCCCGCCATGACGAACTTCGATTTTCGTGATATTTTTTTATTATTTATTTTTATTACATGAAATAAACTTATAATCTAATACAGTTTCCTGCAAAACTGTTTGCACAGTTTGACTGCAGGCGCGAGTCTCTGTTATAAGTACTTACATACATAATCAACGTAACATATTATTAATTAAAACTAACACCATAAATATAACTCACCGTTAGGCCCCCAGTCCCGATGTCGGGCCTGATAATCGTTTTCCGTTTCACGGAATATCAGCACATCGTTAACAATATCTGAAATGTAAAAAATGACTCATATGCAATAATATCAAACACTGAACATTTCTGGAAATTAGAAACAAAGTATTTCTACATTTAAAATATTGTTAACGATGTGCTGATTGATATTCCGTGAAACGGAAAACGACTCGTGCTCAAACCTACGTCGGGCCCAACCCCAACAACGACATCAACAAATAATAATAATTCATGATATTCTTTGTTCATGATTAACGCCGACCGTCGATTTCACTGATTATTAGGTCGCGCATTATTTGTTTGTACATTAAGGTTCTTATTTGTTTATGGTTTTAGTGTCAGACTTTACTTGTATCCAGTCCAAGCCAAAGTAAAAAAAAAAACATATCTTGTTTATTACGTCAAACGTATATTTTGCAATTGCGTCGGTCATATTTTCGTCCGTAAATCCAATAAATCTATATCAATAAACAAGCAAAACAGCGTTCGTCACGCTTATTTCGGCATTACTTACAAATGGCACCGATCTTGAATCGAAGGTACTAACATAACCTCAAAATTGGTATCGTCTTGAGTTCGGTGTATTGGTGATTTTGTGTTGTCAGAGATGGCGACGCAGCTGTCCCGGCGCGAGGTGGAGGAGCTTCGGTCGTCGCTCGACCGCGCGATTTACAGGACCATCGGGAAGTCGGATAGTTCGCTTCTTTCCACCGTGTCCTACTGTCTCACCAGCGGGTGAGTAGCATTTTCCCATTAATGCTTTTAAATATTAAAACTGTATCATCTTCAAAGTCAGCGGCATAACTGTGGGGTAGAAAAGGAGGCAAAATGCCCCAGCTCCCTGGCATGGAAGGGACTCAAATTTGACCAAGAGGCTAAATTTGAGCAAAGGCCTCCCAATGCACTCATTATCTGTGCGTGCGAATATCATAGCTTGGAGGTTTGCGGGGTGCTCCACGGGAATGATTGCAGAGGCGCGCGTTGATTGTTTTCAGACGACCTTGCGCAGGCGCGCCGCATCCCTGGTGCGCCGGGTGCGGGACAGTCCCAACATCATCTTAAGAAGGATAGGGGATAAGCCTGATTGTCCGCTAATGCTACACTGTGCGGGACTACATTCCCCTATGGGTTCCATACAGTGGTAGCTGGTAGGTTAAGTGTATAGGTTTAGGTATAATTTTTAGGCTTAGGTACTAACCCTTTTGAAAATGTTTTTTACTAACAAAATATATATATCACAGTTACATGAAGTAAATGTTTTCAAAAGTCCTATTCAATGAATTTGCCACAAGCTTCAGTTAGTATGATTGAGCCAGTGTTCAGATCAGTAATCTTGCAAACATTATTATAACTTAATCTTTCTATTTAGTCCATGGTTGATTGGTGGAGAATGCCTGTTAGTATTCAGAGGGCCCTCTGAATACAAAAATGTAATATTAATGTGGTTTGTATTGAATATTTACATATTTTAATCAAAGGCAGATGTCATCAAAACATTCATATGGAAACCAGACTATCTTTGAAATCAGAAAATCAGAAATTATCACATTTATTCCTGATAAACTATATCATACAAAAGTATAGCATAACAAAGGAAGGAAACAAACAAACAAACAAATTAACCAATAAGAAAATTTTAAACATAGAATAAATAAATAGTTTACCACGAAATGGCCCAAAAGTCAGCATTGATCTTCCGGCTAGACCATTTGTGGGTCACGAATGCAGCTGTACGACACGCATAAAACTGGACGCGACATTGCAGTGATGAAAGGGGAAACTATAATCAAAACCTTAAAGGGTGTAAGTTGGTTTAATAGAAATAAAATCACCAAAACATTATTATCCTTCATTATTCTCCTTGGGTTTCAGGGCCTATAAATCCCGGTCTTTTTGTTTGGCTTGCGTGGGGCTATAGATCCAACATGTAGACGCCCCTTGGAAAGCTTTAATGTCATGTAGAACACATGCTGAAACCCGTTCACAGGTGCAACAATAGACACCCATGAACCATTGGGACTAATGTACGGTCCATGGATTGAAGTTTGGGTGGACATTTAGACTGGATTATTGCAAAGACGCGGCATGTGCCATAACAATGTTAACAAATGTTAACATTATTATTTGTAAAGCAAGCAGGCAGTGGAAATAACTAATAATGCCTGTATCCAGAGTCATCAGTAAAGTTTTCAGTGCTAAGTAGAATTTGCATTGTGCTTATCTAATTTATTCTTAAACTTCACGGGTCCACACACTTCGGGGGACATCGTAACGAGCGAGCATACGAGTGAGGCAATTTCCTCACGCACAAACCGGCCTCACGCACAGATGTGCCTCGGCCGAGGATAAATTGCCTCGCGCGCAAGCTCGCTAGGCAATTTCCTCACGCACAAACCGGCCTCACGCACAGATGTGCCTCGGCCGAGGATAAATTGCCTCGCGCGCAAGCTCGCTCTGTGTGGACCCGGCTATTGACACTTTGGGCTGATACTATATCCTCTGGGAGTCTGTTCCAAGCTTTGACCACTCTGTTGCTAAAGAAGTGTCTATGAGTATTATTGTAGGACCTGTGAGACACCTTATACTGATGACCCCTCAGACGGTTGTTATTGCATTCTAGCATCTTATGATAATCTTTGAGGCCATGTGTTGGCTCAGTATTTTGTATGTCTCAATCAAGTCTCCACGTTCTCTGCACTTTCAAGGTTGTGAGGAAGTGGAGTCTTTCTTCATAGGACATGTTTTTGAGTTTCTGTATCTTGGTGAAACTACATTGAAACATGTCTTATTTTCATTTATTTACAGTTGTATATTACTCCATATACCAATAGCAGTATAATTCTAGTTTAAAATAATTGATATTAACTAGGGTCATCACAAATAAAATTGTTATCAGATGAATATTCAGAGTAATTGAGATAAATGGGATCCCACCATATATTCCATTGAAAGTTTTGATGCTCCTTATTTCCTTATTTCGTCCCGTCTAATTTCCTGGCTTCACACCCCCTCTTAAGTACGCCATTTGTACTTTTATATATACTTCGTGCAATCTTTAAATGTACATTGTGCAACGAGGGGGGGTAATTGAAATTTTGTAATACTCGAGTTTGCAATATTCTGACCACCAGACTCTGGTGACCAGAGTTACACACAATGTTTTTCATCACACTTGTAAAGAAAAAACTAAATTATAAGCGAAATAATTCTTGAATATGGTGATACATCAAACATCCATCCGCCATATTGCCAATATTTTAAATGGCTATTAAATTAATAAAATTAAATATTTTTTGACATAAACAATAAAAAATAATTATAAATGTCAGTATTTTAAAAGTAAAACTCATTTATACATTATAACTACTGGGTCGTATGAATTAGTGACACAATTAAAAAATACCAGCCCAGTGCGAGTTCGTATTACTCGCGCACCGAGGGTTCCATACAAACTTTGAATTATCTGGTGTATCTTTAAAGGCGAAAGAGTTAAGATCACATATACTAACCATAATTGTGTACAGCGCCATCTATCGGCAAATTGTTAACTAATTTGTTAACTAATTTGCGCGATGTAATGCACGTATGTTGGTTTTTCGAGGATAATTCTCTATCATGTGAACCGATTTCAAAAGTTGATCATTTGTTTGAAAAAATATGTATTTAATATAATCTTATAGTAATTTCAGGTGTAATAAACACACGTAAAGTTGGTTAAATTGGAAACTGAATTAGGAAAGTTATTTTGTTACTTAAAAAAAGTTACGAAGATAGAGGCCTGATTATATATTGCCTATAAAATTAATAGTAATCTAATATTATGTAAAAATTTCATAATTTTTCGCCGGTTAATTGCCGCTCTGCCGAGGGTAACACGCGCGTTGCCTCTGCCGAGGCATGTCTACATGAGCCGTTTGCCGCACGAGAGAATTTCCTCGCGACGCTGCTCGCTCTGTGTGGACCCGCATATTCCCACGAATAGTGTCTAATTCTTGTTTCCTTTATGGCCTGGATTCCCTTTAAGACAAATCTCATACTGGTTTTCAACTGATTAAAAAATAAATAATGTTTTAATTTGGTAATATTTGCTAAAACTAGAAAGCAAAGGATTTTTTTAGAATAACATTTGCAAATAAAGAAATAAAACTATATATAAAACCATACTAATCATATCCAACTTTAGACCATGACCAACGAAAAATCTTAAGCCAAATTGTATAGTCTATAAAGCCCCTTAATAATAAATTTTCATAAAATTCCAGATATGAACGTCGAAAAATCATAGACAAAATCTCATCTCATATCGACTCAAAAAAAGCAAGTAAACTCGCTGACAAAATTATAGCATTGGCATCCGAACTAGTTTCCTCTTCAAAATCCTCCAAACGCAAGCACGAAGAGCGAGATGACAGAAAAGAAAAGGACAGCAAGCGGTCTCGTCATGAGGATAAGAAGGAGAGAGAGGATGATAGAGAGAGAGAGAAGGATAAAAATGGGAATGGTGTGGAGGTTATGCCGTTACCGGTGCAGGGTTCGGAGACTATTGGCTCGAAGATTACTGGGCTGAGCGCTGATCGGATTAAGGTAAGAATAAATTTTAGTTCTTTTTATATAGGCTGTTTTGTCAATGTTTTAGCAATATGCTTTTAAAAGTGAATATTTAACCGTTCTTGACGTTTTTAGGGTTCCGTACCCAAAGGGTCAAACGGGAGCCTATTACTGAGACTTCGCTGTCCGTCCGTCCATTCGTCTGTCACCAGGCTGTATCTCATGAACCGTGATAGCTGGACAGTTGAAATTTTCACAGATGATGTATTTCTGTTGCCGCTATAACAACAAATACTAAAAACGGAATTAAATAAATATTTACGGGGGGCTCCCATACAACAAACATTTTTTTTTGCCGTTTTTATAAATAATGGTACTGAACCCTTCGTCCGACTCGCACTTGTCCGGTTTTTAAAGAGAAACTACATCAATGACGACCGGTCTGGCCTAGTGGGTAGTGACCCTGCCTATGAAGCCGATGGTCCCGGGTTCGAATCCCGGTAAGGCCATTTATTTGTGTGATAAACATAGAAATTTATTCCTGAGTCTTGGGTGTTTTCTATGTATATAAGTATGTATTTATCTATATACGTATGTACATCGTCGCCTAGTACCCATAGAACAAGCTTTGCTTAGTTTGGGGCTAAGTCGATCTGTGTAAGATTGTCCCCAAGTATTTATTTATTTATTTATGAGTTAACAATATAATTTCCTCCAGTCAAAATGAATTATTTGACATACATTATGGTAGGGGAGCCCAAAAGGGGATTTTTGCAGTTACTCGATCGTGTCAGATTAAAATAGAAGTGATACCTTGCTTCCCGTGGAGTCTATCTTTTAATCACTTAACCGTCTTGCTGTCTGTTGGTCCGTTGGATGGTGAAGGGTTAAATCGTTAAATAGATTGTGGAATTGCTAATTTTGGTCCAAGTTAACGCTATAATTGTGCTATTACTTAATCTGACCATTATTTGTACGCATTTTCTGAATCTGACGTCTGAATCTACAGTGTAAAAATCGTGTTTCCAAATTGTTACCGTCAAATTAAGGAAATGCGTACATATAATTGTCAGCACAATTATAACATAAACTTTTACCAAAATGACCAAATTCACAATCTGCTTCACGATTTTTTTTATCCGCCCACAAATCGTCCTCAATTTTTCAAAATCTGTAAACGCCACTAGAAGCTTGAATTTTCCGTAACCAAGCAGGCATTGTATAAACACTTCAAATTTCATTCTATTTGAATCAGTACTTTAAGAATTATAACTAGTCAATGTTTCTTAATTTTGTCACTCACTGACTGATTGACCGATCATCAAAAGTCTAAGGCACTTCTAGCAGACATAGAAGCTTTAAATTTAGAATACAATTAGTGTTTTATGTATAAATCAAGGAACAACTCAAATATTTTGCAATTGTTTTTAGATACACTAACTGCATAAATAACTTTGTAATTCCATATAAATGTATAGGATTACACAGTCACATTTGCAGTGAATGAATCAGTGCCCCTGTATATGTATAATATAATGGAAATCAAGAAGTAGAAGGGACTGGTAAGGAAAAAAGTGGGTATATCTACAAAAAGAAATGAGATGCCATCAAAAACATAACTTGTAAAAAAAAACAAGTCTCGCAACTCAGTTCTACCGTAAAAAGTTGTGACATCCATGTAATACCTATAGCTAACCTAAAAACATTTTATAGTGACCATATCGATAATAAAAATCTTTTATGTTTTAAAATATTATGTTTGTGTGATGAGCACAGATATTTGTTCCTGAGTCATGGATGTTTTTGTTTATTATAAATATTCCATAACATGTTGTATGTTCCTATAATATATATATATTATCTTTAGTCAAATTTAATCAATTTTTCGAAATCATCGCCCAAATAGGACGCAAAAATGGATATATGTTCCCAAAGACAGAGAACACTGATCATCACTGGATCTTCACGTTCACAGGGATCTTGCGGAATAGTTATTGAGAAAAAAAATATAATTAAATAAATAAATATTATAGGACATTATTACACAAATTTTATTTTTATTTATTTTATTTTTTTATTTATTTCAAATAACAAATTGCGCCTTACAGCTAATGCCAAAGCGGCACAAATTGGAACACATTAACAACATAAAGCATTAACATTATAAAGCAATAACAATAACACATGAACATGAAATTGACTAAGCCCCACAGTAAGCTCAACAAGGCTTGTGTTGTGGGTACTTAAACAACGATATATATATAATATAAAAATACTTAAATACATAGAAAACACCCAAAACTCAGGAACAAATGTCCGTGCTCATCACACAAATAAATGCCCTTACCAGGATTTGAACCCCGGACCATCGGCTTCATAGGAGGGTCATTACCCACTAGGACAGAACAGTCATCAAAATAATTACATATATTTATGACTGATAATGATATATATGAATATATGAAATAATAATATCGTGATACTAAACCTAAAGTAAATTTAATTTTATTGTTATTTTAATGGATTGTGTTAGTTAAGTACCTGTGAGTTTTTTTTATTTATTATTTATTAAACAATTTTTAGCTGTCAATTATTAAAATACAATTTATTTTAGGTGATGATGGCGAACGCCCAGAAAGAGATAGAGGAACGGAAAAGAGCTCTCGTAGCCATGAAAGGGGAAAAGGCGCCTGTTACCACCGCAGCTGCTACAGCGCAGCAAATAAAGGCGAGTTTACCCTCCAAGACCATGCCGCCGCCGGCCGTCATCAAGCCGGTCCTGTACTCTAAGCCAGGTGAGCGTTCATTGGCTACGTAATCCTAAGAACATCCTTCCACCCCAGAGGGTAAACTAGGCCTTGTTGAGATTAATCCGGTTTCCTCACGATGTTTTCCTTCACCGACAGGCGACTGGTAAATATCAAATGATATTTCGTACATAAGTTCCGAAAAACTCATTGGTACGAGCGGGGGTTTGAATCCGCGACCTCCGGATTGCAAGTCGCACGCTCATACCGCTGGGCCACCAGCGCTTAATGCATGGAGTTTAGTGTCCGATCGAAACATGTTTTTTTGCCGAAACCGAAACCGAAGGGTCGGGTTTGGCTCTAGCTTCGGTCGAAACCGAAACTTTTGTAGACATGTTAAAATCGTTGAATAAATGTCATGAAACCGCTTTTATACACATATTAATATTGCGTCGACCGTCCAGTGGCGCCGCCATTAGGGGAAAATACTCCAATAAACCAATTAATTTCTGTATAAATTAATCAGTATATTAATAATGATCCCCAACTTTTGGTCTTTGTCACATAGTTCAGTTTCACAGTAAGAAGTACCATTTCGTAAGTTTCGGCCCGGCCATTTTTTGGCCGAAACCATACCTACGGCGACATGAGTTTTGGCCGAAACTGGCCAAAACCGAGACCGAAACTTCGGTCGGATGCTAATTGAGTCCTTTTAAGCTAACTTTCGACCTATTTCAATAGAACAAAGTGAATATCATTGTAAACGTCATAATTTCATAGAAATGACGTTGCCACATTTTGTAATTGCAAATGCCAAGGACTACTGAATCTGCTTGGGTGTCTAATCCCAATAGCGTAGGCAATAGTTTTTGTAGTTAGGCAGTCAGAGAGTTTCATAGTGATGAAAGGGGAGAAGGCTCCTGTAACCGCCGCGGCTGCTACAGCGCAGCAGATAAAGGCAAAGAGAATTTTAAATATGTATTGTCATTGAAAACTTTATAGCCACAGTAAATTTACTGCCATCTTTCGACACATGATTAAAACTTTAAACGCCATTTGACTTTGATACTTATTCTTTCACTGATAAACCATTCATTCAAAATTCAATTTCATTTCATTTTAAATTTGCGGCCGTGTGTCTATAGATACCGAGCTGCTACGCAAGGCATTTTCTTCGCGAGGCTCTGGATCCTAGTGATACAATGTTAATGTATTCTGTTGCAGACGCCTCGGCCGTCCAGAGCGCCGAGGAACTGGAAAAGCAGAGGAAGATAGCGGAGCTGCAGGCGCGCATACAGAGAAAACTGGCTGGTAAATTTATTTATTGAAAAAAAGACTGACAATGTCTCGAGATGGACCGATATGGAGTTTGCCGAATACAAATATTCGGGTCATATCTTAACGAACCGAATATTTGGCCGAATTATTCGGGTCATTTCTATCATTGTAATAAATAATTTAGAAACGCTTCAATAGTCAAAGTCAAAATATTCTTTATTCAAACAGGCCTAGCAACAAGCACTTTTAAATCGTCAAATTTTACAAATATCATCTAAATATCAGAGCAATTTATTGATGCAGTTATTATTGTTCTAAAAAAAAACATTGAACTATTATAGATATGGTAAACTTAATAATAAGAATTTCACAAAAGGATCGTCAAACATCAAAATTGTATAAAAATACTAGTCTAGAACCTTTCTAGAATAAAATCTAAATGTCAAACATATACATTGAATTATCAATTTCATCATTAATAACATAACAATAAATAATTCATATAGCTGGGTCCACACAGCGAGCATACGCGAGGCAATTTCCTCACGCACAATACGGCCAGTTTAGACGTGCCTCGGCCGAACCGGCGCGCGCGTTTTCCTCGGCCGAGACGGCGCGCTCGGCCGACTATATCTACTTGGCCTGCAACCCTTCGTTTCCCGTCCTTTATAATAATGTACTATTGTATTGTAGTACGGGTGATTTTCCGCAACTCGACGACTGGCGCCTATTTTGCGTGACAAGGGGGGGTGGAGGGTTGGCTACTCTTGCCAGCCCAGCTCCTCGAGGAATCCTATCAAACCTTTGATGTTGAGTAGGACCTCAGGGAGGTCTCTCATGTTGAGTAGGACCTCAGGGAGGTCTCTCGGGGATCCGAGATGTTTTGCCCTGTATGGGGCCACTCCGCTGCATTCCAGCACCACGTGAGAGGCTGTTTCTTCTGTCTCCATGCATCCTCGGCATAGGGGACTGTCTGTGACACCTGTTATGAAAAGATGTTTGTTAAATAGTCCAAGACCTGTTATGACACTGGCTACCATACTCAGTCGGACCTTCCCTAGTTGAAGGAGCGCCTTTGTGAGCTTTCCGTTGTTTTTTTTTTTTTTTTAAACGATAGACAAGCGTTTGATTTGCAGCATTGAGCGTACCTTGCTAAACGGTATCGGAAGAATCGGTTCCGGACCAATCGCTCCTGCACCCGATCCTTGCCTGGCAAGCTCGTCCGCAGCATCGTTACCCCGGGATCCACTGTTAATAATGTAGTATTAAATGTTGTTGTGTTGAAGGTGGAGCCCTGGCGGGCGCGGGCGGCGCGGGCCCGGCGCCGCTCATCCTGGACCGCGAGGGCCGCACCGTGGACACCACGGGCCGGCGCGTGCAGCTCACGCACGTGGCGCCCACGCTCAAGGTACCAACCAGTACACATTACAATACTACATTGTGCAACGGGGGGTTAGTGAAAATTTGGATACGAGGGTGGTAATTTCCGACAGACGCAGGCTGGAGGGAATTAAAGACCCGAGTTTACAATATTCTTACCCCCGGAGTTACACATAATGTTTTTCATCACACTTGCGGAGAGAAAACTAAATTCTAAGCGAAATAATTCTCAAATACAAACATCAATAAATTTTTCGTGTTATGGCTCCATCAAGGTGTATATCAAACATTCATCCGCCATATTGTCATTAGTTGACAAGTTAGGCATCGAAGGCACAGGCCTATTCGGCATTCAGCCACGATTGAAAATTATGTAAAAATATTTTAAACGGCTTTTGAATTAATCAAATTATATAATTTTAAACTTCAACGAAATATTAAATTATAAATGTCAGTATTTTAAAAATAAAACTCATTTATGCTACTTGGTTTGTATGTTTAAGTGACATAATTTTAAAGAAAAGCTAGTTATAGCTTTTTTTTCAGAATCCATTACTCCCGAGGGAACAAAATAGCCCTTTGTCCTTCAGTACACCTGCATGAAATAAGATAATTTTCGAGCAAGTGTGATGAAATAGTATTTTTTAATACAGTTACTCAAAAAGTGATACTTTACGTAGCTGTTTCGCGTGCGGAAAGTTGGATTTCGTGAACTAGTGCTTTTTACTTTTCCACTTGTTCCAACTCATGACTACTTATCACTTTAAAGGTCGTAATCAACATAGAAACCTACTGTTAATGTAAAAATAATAAATATAAGCATAATTCATATTTTATTACTTACCTCTTCATCATTATAACAAGTTTATTTTTTAATATTGAATATTGAAAAACCGTTCTTAATAAGTTGTCTGAATGGAACGGAATAGCTGCCGAAACGCCTGTCAAAGCAGATGCGTTTGTTCTTACTGCAAGAATGTTTTAGGAAGGCAACATTCTATATTGTTTTCATACAATTTAAATATACGACACACAAATAATCGTAAATAACGATACTTAGGTAATAATAGCATAATCTTTTATATTTAAAGAAAGAAAGAAGAAAGAAATGACATTTATTCCATAAAGCACACATACACAGGACAAGAAGATTAAAGAAATAAGATAGAAAGATAATGATAAGAACAACAAAACAAAAACAAAAAAACAACAGATATAAATTATGTACACATTAAAATCCGAAAATTACACACTTGGGTCCAGCAATGTGTGCAGTAGGGAAAAGACCCTGTCTCAGCATATTGTTGCTATTCGCAAACGAGGCAAATTGCAACGCTGTTATTCTGCCAAGGCCTTGGGGAGTGACATATAAATATTAATAAATAGGTTTATATAGTAATATAAATGGGTATTACAAAAAAAACTAATAATCTAGTAAATTAATAGTTACTGAAATTTAATTAAAATATTAAATATTTACAATTGTTTGTCTTGTCTTATATAACATGTATAAAAAAGTACTTGTTGTTTTTCTTATTTTTTCGCAACTGTATTAAAAAAAACGTTCGATACACGTGCGGAAATGTCATTCCGCAGTAGCATCGAAATGTACTATTATATCATCGTGATATAATAGAGAGCTTTTCAGTCGAGTGCCGTGTTTTGGCAACGAGCTTGTTGAGTTGCCTAAGTAAGGTACGAGATTGAAAAGCCTGATTATATCACTATTGTACACAATATTTGTTCTACGAGTCATCTATGGAAGCGCGGCAGCAAGTGATTGATTTTTAGGGATACGAACCCAACGGGTCAAACGGGACCCTATTACTGAGACTTCACTGTCCGTCCGTCCGTTTGTCACCAGGCTGTATCTCATGAACCGTGATAGCTAGACAGTTGAAATATTTCTGTTGCCGCTATAACAACAAATATTAAAAACAGAATAAAATAAATATTTCTTTCCAAGCTCGAGGTTCTCATCCAATCACCGAAGTTAAGCAACGTCGGGCGGGGTCAGTACTTGGATGGGTGACCGTTTTTATAGATAATGGTACGGAACCCTTCCTGTGCGAGGCCGACTCGCACTTGGTCGATTTTTTTATGATTTGATTGGCATTTTTATCCTAGTATCTACAAGAGACATAGACATATAATTTTTTTATTTAACACCACATTGAAAAATGTTTACAGGCAATGCTACAAAACATTACAAGCCTTAAAATGAAATTTAATTAGGCACAAATTTATGTTTACATGTAGATATAAAAAACTTTTAAAATTATGATCCTAAAAAGGAGCGAGCCTCAGCATGTGCTGCAGCAGGCTTACCTACTACAACGCTGTTTTTCAGGCCGACCTTTCGAAGAGCAGATTCCTTATTAAAGAAATCCTTAGAATAGGGTTGTTTCCAATTTTTCGAAACGCTTGTATTACGTTCTATATTAACTAAAAGTTGCCCTAAAATTCAACTTTTATACGAAAAACTGCTTTAAATATGTTAAATTAACAAAATATATTTTGACAGATGCTTTCGCGCCCAAAACGCTCTTTGAAAATTGTGTGACGTCACCGTTTACGGTTTGACACATAACTACATACACACGTAGAAGATACGAACTGTCAACAGACATTTGTCATTTGTTGTTTCTCGCCTAACTGTCAACAGTGTCAATCCGAGAGTTTTGACGTCATCAGAATCTTCAATGACGTTTCCAGTTCGGTCACGTGACGTGTGCCAAAAGATATTTTAAATTCAATATTTACAAAAATATGGTCATTACAGGTCCCCTAAAAGTAGTTTAACATGTTCTTATAATCCAAAAGAATTTATTGGGATACAATTCTGCCCTAAGATTTGTAGATGGAAACAACCCTATTTCAATAGTACATTACGATACAAGTGCGAAAAATAGGAAATTCGAAACGAGTGGCGATAAATTAAAACACGACCGAAGGGAGTGTTTTAAATTGACACGAGTTGCGAATTACTTATTCGCACATGTATCGTACGACGTTTTACAGTACATATGGCCCTTTAAATGTTCGACACAGTAGCGTAATATGCAAATTTTCGCACTAGTGCTATAAAGTAGCACCATATGTACTGTAAACGTTATTTTTTATATCAGGCCAACATTAGAGCGAAGCGTCGCGAGGAGTTCAAAGCGCAGCTGTCCGGGGCGGCCACGGCGGAGCCGGCGGGCGACGCGGCCTGGATGGACCCGCGCGTGGCCGCCAAGCCCGCCGCCCGCGCCAGGCGCGCGCTCCGCTTCCACGAGCCGGGGAAGTTCAGGCAGCAAGCCGAGAGGCTTAGGATGAAGGTACAGTTCATTTTATTGACACAGTTTGTAGCCGGCTAACTGAAGCGGTAATAACTAAATGAAAACGGGTTCTTATAGTAAAAATAATAAATAATAAACCTAGGGGTTGTTAGAATTGCCTCGATCACTATTAGTTGCCTGCGGAAAGCAAAGTACAGTCAGCGAAGAAAGCTTGTACCAAAAATGTTTTTTTTTTTGTTGCAAATAACTTATTTCTTCTAACAAATTATTTAACCTTTTGAATGCCTCGCCTATCGTCGTCATCGTCTCGATACCCAGCTGTAGCCGCGCGTGTCAGTTGACGTCTGTGAAGGTCAAAAAGTTAATATATTTCCTTACGTTTCAGGCCCAACTAGAGAAGCTTCAGAACGAGATATCCCAAATCGCGCGCAAGACGGGCATCTCATCGGCCACCAAACTAGCGCTCCTCGCGTCCGATAAGACGGACAGCGACTCCGTGCCGGACATAGAATGGTAACGTACTAGGGTAGATATACACATTTCTCTATAGTATGGTTTGCAAACCATACTATAGAGAAATATGTAGGCTTCGAGTACTCATTCCATATACAGGGTGATTCCTGGGTCGTGATCCAGAACCACTTTTTCTGAATCTATAAATGATTTATATTATCATACGGTAGTATTTGGTTGAAAGATAATTAGTTTAATTTTTATTATTTTTCAAGTAAAATTAATCTTATATGAAGTAATCATGGTCACCCTATGACTTTTGACATACGCTGTATGGAAAGCGACAAGACGTCACATTGAGTAGGGTGACCAAACTGTACGCAAACATGTTTTTTTCTACTTGTCATCTGAAAAATAATCATAATTATTCTCTTGCTCCACGACCCCGAAATCACCCTGTATAGATACAAAGACAGAATGATTCCGTTCCCAACGTATAATGGTAAACGCACTATAATTTGTTTTTTAGCATTAGAAAACGGCTAAATTTTTTTTGACTATTGAATAAACTTAATCAATAAGTCACAACAAATATGTAACAATTATAAAACATATGATCATTTAATTTACATTCATTTTGTTTCATAAGTAACACTTACTATTTTTTTTAGCGATTTCATTAAAATTACATCGATTTTTCTAATGCTAAAAAAAAACTAAGCATTATCATAGATAAAGCTATACCATAGAGGAATAAGTAGTCTTCGAGTGCTCACTCCATAGATACAGATTAGTAGGCAAATCTGGCAATCGTTTGGTAATAGTAGTTTATGGACTGCTACATAATGAAAGGCATTAAAACACAAGTGTGGGCTTAAGAAACGAACGAAGTGAGTGCCTAGTTATGTAGAGTTACATACCTACACTATTTTATCTACACACATATTATAAACTTTCTACTATATATTCATTAACCCAAATTACAGCCAACGTTGGGGCATCGTTGCTCTTTCGGCGGAACTCGCGGATATGTGGCGGCGTCTCCGAAATAATTTTATCGCTTATTTTGCACGAAACTATTCATATAGTTGCTTTAAAAACAACAAAATAAATTCATTGTATACTTAAAACTAATTAAAAGATAAACTGTACGTCAAATGGCGGTAAATGAAAACTTTTTTCACGCATATCACTTATATCATTTGTAGTTTTTTTTTATTCAGAGACAAACTAGAGTCGGGGGCCTATTTCCGTATCATTCGATACAAACTCACATGCGAAATTTATCAAAATCGTATGCAATTGATATTTCATGTCGAACAAAAAGGCAACTCGACTGATATTATACTCTGTATCTTTAGGTATTTAAATAAAAGTAAACAAACAGTTGGTACATTTTCGGGTAGTTATAACATTTATTGGCTAACAAACCAAATACAAAACCGCCTGGATCTGTCACTGAACGACCTGACTTTAACCTACATTATATGATCATGTGATGTTCTCATCTACCCTCAACTGGCTTAAGGAGCCATTTGAGGGTAGATTTTGTTTACTTTTATTTAAATACCTAAAGATACAGAGTATAGAATAGAGGTCCAATCGAATTCGTTTTTTTCAGAGATTTTCGAAATTTGAATGTCATGACCAAATCCATTTTTATGTAGTAAACAAGCAAAAAAACCGGACAAGTGCGAGTCGGACTCGCCCACCGAGGGTTCCGTACTTTTTAGTATTTGTTGTTATAGCGGCAACAAAAATACATCATCTGTGAAAATTTCAACTGTCTAGCTATCACGGTTCATAAGATACAGCCTGGTGACAGATGGATGGACGGACGGTCAGCGGAGTCTTAGTAATAGGGTTCGTTTTACCCTTTGGGTACGGAACCCTAATTACATCATTTTCACAGATAAGAAATTTGCTGTAACAAAACAGTTTATCGTAATGTTGGCTATTATTTACGAATTTTGAAGGCATCATAAAGAGTTGTTTATCCTGATATGTGTGTAGATAATAGTACAATTACGATACAAGTGCGAAAAGTAGAAAATTCGAAACGAGTGGCGATAAATTAAAACGACCGAAGGGAGTGTTTTAAATCGACACGAGTTGCGAATTACCTATTCGCACATGTATCGTACAACGTTTTACAGTACATATGGCCCTTTAAATGTTCGACACAGCAACGTAATATGCTAATTTTCGCACTAGTGCGGTAAAGTAGCACCATATGTACTGTAAAGTTAATTATAGTCTTTTTTTGACAGGTGGGACAGCGTGATCCTCATGACGCCGGAAGAAAGAGAGGCGCAATGTGCGACGAGTGCAGAACAGAGCCAGCACAGGGTGACGGAGTGCAATACTGGGGAAGACGACATCGTGAGGAACCTGAACGTGCAGGCTGTCACTAATCTTGTGGAGCACCCGCAGAGGCTTCGGCCGCCAAGTAAGTGTTATTTACACTCCCGGCGAAAAGTATACAAACAAGCTTATGTTTTATTAGAAAAGTGTGATTTATTAAGCATTAGAAACAAAATGGTAGATATAATAATAATAATTCAGCCTATATACGACGTCCCACTGCTGGGCACAGGCCTCCTCTCATGCGCGAGAGGGCTCGGGCTATAGTCCCCACGCTAGCCCAATTGCGCAATGGGGACTTCACATACACCTTTGAATTTCTTCGCAGATGTATGCAGGTTTCCTCACGATGTTTTCCTTCACCGAAAAGCTAGTGGTGAATATCAAATGATATTTCGTACATAACTTCCGAAAAACTCATTGGTACGAGCCAGGATTTGAACCCGCGACCTCCGGATTGAAAGTCGGACGTCATATCCACTCGGTCACCACCGCTTTTTATAATAGTAGAACATTTTAAAAGTAAATGACTCAAGTTGTGGCTATGATATCTGCCAGTTCAACATTTTTCAAAGCAATTATAAGGGTATAATTATGTTACTTTTTCCTAATTTATGTTTTTATTTTTTTGGTCAATTTTTAAGGATGTTTTGATATTTAGTATTTTTAACCTTTCGTGGTTGCTTAATGTAAATTTTAGGTTACAATTATAAAACAAAGACAGAAACATGAGATATTAAAGAAAAAAACCTTGTTTCCATATTTTTCGCCTTGGGTGTAAGTTCCATTAGAAGTATTAGAACAAATTAAATTATTTTCAGAAAATATTTTGATTTGTTTTTATTTCAAATAGAAATACTACTATATAAATTATAAACTAAAATAAATGTCATATACGAAGAAAAAGTGACCAAGGCCTCCAGTGCCCCAGGCTGGAATCGAACCAGCGTCCTCTGCTATCGCGGCAGGTGCCTGAGCCACTCGGCCACCGGGGTCACAGCAGCACTCAGCAACCTTCGTTGCCTAAACACGAAACTCGACTAAAAGCTCTCTATTATATCACGATTGTATAATAGTACATTACGATACAAGTGCGAAAAATAGGAAATTCGAAACGAGTGGCGATAAATTAAAACACGACCGAAGGGAGTGTTTTAAATCGACACTAGTTGCGAATTACCTATTTGCACATGTATCGTCAACGTTTTACAGTACATATGGTGCTACTTTACCGCACTAGTGCGCAAATTAGCATATTACGTTACTGTGTCAAACATTTAAAGGGCCATATGTACTGTAAAACGTTGTACGATACATGTGCGAATAGGTAATTCGCAACTCGTGTCGATTTCAAACACTCCCTTCGGTCGTGTTTTAATTTATCGCCACTCGTTTCGAATTTCCTATTTTTCGCACTTGTATCGTAATGTACTATTACAGTACATATGGCCCTTTAAATGTTCGACACAGTAACGTAATATGATAATTTTCGCACTAGTGCGGTAAAGTAGCACCATATGTACTGTAAAATACTATTATCTACTCCAGTACTCTTGTGAGAATTAGAATTAGAAATGTTTATTTGCCAGAATACGTTACAATTAGGTCTTAATCATAGACAGCGCACTTCACTCCGTCAATAACGCCTAGGTTCTTAGCTACTCTAGCGCTGCTCTGGAGAGATTTGGAACTATTATTTATAGCTGACAGCTGGACACTTTTGCAACAATTCTGCCTAAGGAGTTTCTGTTCCTTGCCTCTACCTTCCATACACTTGGATCTTATATTAGTCTGATTTTAGAAATTCATATGGCATCTAGTTTAATACGCGTTTTATTGGCCCAAGCGTTAGCAAAGGCCGCCGTTTCAGCTTAGCCAAAAAATATTTCGTATGTACGGATGTTCATGTTGTTTCGTATGCTCATCTGCAGGTCACAATTTCCAAGCAATCCTCGTGAAATTTTGTGAGCAGGTTCGATAATTATATATATATATAAATATATTTTTGTCTATTTAGTTTCAAGAATTTTTTCTAAGTTACTCGCGAGGTCTACGGCTCACAGAACCACTAGTTTTATTCAGTAGGCTTAGCACAGGAGTGCCGGGACGGTGTCTCGCCCTTGTGAGAGACTTCCCTTTTTTTTACCTTTCGAACGCCAAGAACACCTAAATCCTATATCATAATTCCGTAATTCGTATAGGAGGTGTAAATTTAAAAAATATTTTTAAAAGGATTCTTGGTAAGGATTGTAAGAAAAATATAGGTATGGCGGTTTATACACCGTGTTTTTATCGAATTTCGTTAACTTCGGGGTATCGGTAAGTACGTTTAAGGAAACTAAATGGCATAGTTAATTTTCAAAAAAAAAATTTTTTTTTTGTTTTTTTTTACTATTTTTATTTTTATAAAAAGTAACTAAATGTTGCATATAGCGTTGTTGTAACACGGGCATTACATTTAACTCAACCAAACAATTGAAAACTGTGACATATCAATGTCATTTCGAACGTCGATCGTCCGAGATAGCACTTACGTTTAGTAGCAAATGTATGAACTCGCACTAAACACTAATCAATAAGTAAACAGGCCCTAAGGCAAGTGTACACGCTCGTAAGGGCCTTATAAGATAAAAATTAATGATTGATTATCTCCGAAATGGAGTTAATTAGAATATCGGTGTCTTTGAGAAAGTTACTTAATTTAAGCTCAGGAATGCACCCTCGAAATTAACGCAAATCAAAAAAAATACGGCGTATAATGCTAAAAGTCACAGACGATGTTTGAAATGAGACGGGCCTAGGCTAAACAATATTCACAAGTTATTAAAAAAGTGCAGCTTGAAAATACACATTCATTTAAAATATGAACCATATGTATGACCAGATTGTATCGTGTATAGTCTACTAAAAATTCATTAGTTGCACAAAATTTGTAAATTATAATTATACGTGTATCTGGAGCATTGCTTTATATGCGTGTGTGACGTGGACACTGACACAACAGGACCGAGGGCAATTGGAGGCCTTGGAAATGTGGTGTTGGCGGAGGATGCTAAGGAAAGCTAAAGTAAAATGTATTTTTTTAATTATTATTATTTTTATCTGCGTTTACAATAGCTCAAAATTTTGTATATGGAATGTTTTTTTTTTTTTTAATGTTTTATTTACTATTATTATTATTATTCGATTTTTATATACACGAGACATATTATGATGAAATGTTTTAATAGGTATTAGATATTTAGTTAAATTTAATATTGTGTGCCCTAACAGGATGTCATGGATTGACTAAATTAATTGTAACACCTTATTATGTAACTATGTTCATGACTGCAATAAATAAATGAAATGAAATGAAAAGGATTAGCTGGACAGGAAGGAAGACGAACGAAGAGGTCCTGAGCATGGCAGGAGTGGAGAGATGCCTGTTAGACCCAGTAGCTAACAGAAGGGGCAAGATGGATGGCCACCTGATACGGCACGACAGATTCTTTCTAAACATCCTGGAGGGCAAGATTGAGGGGAAAAGACGCAGAGGAAGGCCCAGGCTCACATATCTCAGCCAAATAAAAGATAAAGTTTCTGTCGTGTCGTACGAGGAAGGTAAAAAGCTCGCCCAGCAAAGAAAAGCGTGGCGATTACTCCACCGACAAGAGCATAGCTCTCAAATATTGATAATAATTATACTAACTCCTGCAGTCATAGAATTATAAAAAATAGCCACAACCTATAGTCTGTATCTTTAGGTATTTAAAAAAAAGGTAAACAAAATCTACCCTCAAATGGCTCCTTAAGGCAGTTGAGGGTAGATGAGAACATTACATGATCAAATAATGTAGGTTTAAAGTCAGGTCGTTCGGTGACAGATCCAGGCGGTTTTGTATTTGGTTGGTTAACCAATAAATATTAAAACTACCCGAAAATGTACAAATTGTTTGTTTACTTTTTTTTTTAATAACTAAAGATACAGACTATAATACAGAACTATGAAATTGAAGTCGGTTAATAAATACACATTTCTGATCATCATTTATTGTATCGTTTAGTTCAATTAGGTATTTGTTAAAAAGATTTGAAGACGGCGCCTTTTTTCCAAGCTGTCAAAACATATTCTGAAGTGGGATATCCCTGGAGCAAGCGTCCATAGGCTATGTTATTCTCTTACTATCACTCAGGTATAAAATTTTATTTTTCTTTTCATAGCATCTTGGCAATACTTTGGCAAATCCTGATTCCTAAGAACCCGTTTCATCTGTCATACGATTTTCGCGTAAAACATTGATCTATGCATTGTTTTCTTACATTTTTCACCCGGTTATTATGTATTCCCGCTTAAGATGCCTTTTTGGCCTGGGTCCTTCAGAATCTATGCTGGTTTTTCTGTGTCAAGGACAGCTTGACTATTATTAAAAAACGCCAAAGTCAACTTTCATTGGGTATACTCTTTCCTATTCTATTTTCTTAACACATTGAGTACCGGGAACCCGCTCGGCGGGTTTTCTGTTCGTAGTCGCTTTCCTCTACAAAGCGGGAAAACGCTGGGATCGGCTACGAGCGTAGCGCTACGAAAACGTTGGTAGCGAATGTGTCAATATGTTATTGTATATATATTTTTTCTTTATTTTGCACCACCCGTTAACTTCGCTTCGTTCGCCATCTATTTGAAGGTTGTCTGGAAAAGATCGCTGTTTAGCGATAAGTCCGCCTGTTGTTACCTACCAATGTGTATATTTTCTCAATTCCTGTATCTGTTTTTTTATGTAATGTACAATAAATGTTATTATTATTATTATAATATTCCAAGATGTAATCCAAACACAAACACGTCTCCTGTGAATGCAGATTTTCGTATTTTTCAGTATTACTGTGTGAATTTTTGTTTTGTAAAATTTGTACGTTTTAGTAAATTCGTCGTTTTTGTCTGTCACGTTCAATCGCGTGGTGTTAAAAAGAGACACGTGTTAACGTGGATAAAACCATCCATAATACGCTTGTAGGTCGCAATAGAAATCCAAGAGCGTTCATGTTTCTTAATTTATCTCTTTCACTCATAGAATGTATAAAAATATTCGATCTCTGAATCTTGGTGTCTCATTATTTTATATTATGTCTTATTTATCTTTAATATAGGTATTCTTGCGTATAGTTAATTTTTAATATATTTTATACTAATTTTATTCTGGAACCTCACTTTCCTTATAACACTTTAACCCCACTCTTACTCTTCCCTTAGGACATTGAGATAAACCAAATACGACAGCAGCTTCTGTGCCAGTTGTAACATCAGTATTCCTATAACTTCTTATTATTGGCTTCATAATTTTATTATAATCATGGATATTATTGCGTGCATAATTTTGATTATTAATATCATAATCCTTTGCATAACTGTCTAGATTCAAAGGTGGCTTCAGAATATCAGTTATTGTTATTTCATTTCTATTATTTTGCTTATAATTTTTGATTGTATCTGTTTCTCCCGTACCTCGTTCTCCTAAGACACACGCACCACAAATTACTATTATTATTATACGAAACATTTCACTTTGTTAATTCTTCACGTATTCTTGGTATAATGTTTGTTAATAAGTGTGTACTTGTAGAAGAATGGCTTGATAATAACTGCTATTTTCATGCTTATGATTTCATCTGTTGACCCACGCTCACCCTGCTTATCTGCATATTAAAATATATAAAAGATAAAAATGTGGCTCGTTCAGGAGGGTCGGAAGGTCTGATGTGCCTATAGTGGCTACGTGCGAAGTGCATGGTGGGGGTAAATAATGCGATCGCAGCGCAGGCGGGGGTAAAAATAGGCACTAACAAAGGTAAACGTCTTTAACGTTTCGTACAAGTAATATAGCTCGAAATGAAACTTTAATTTCCGGTAACTCCTGAGATATCATTTAAATTATATAGTGTAATAAGTAAAGTATTTAATTTGATAATTTTTAACGTTTTTGAATGATTCACGGTTGGTAAAAACAATATAAAAGATAATCACGGTTTATATCCCGGTCGATTTAAGTGTTGCTAATTTTTAAAACTATCCGTTGCTTACGTTGTGTCCTTTCCACCATACATTGTGTCGTTATTTATATCTCAAAAGGATTGGGCTGCATTTTTGATTATAGACCTTAGCCAGCGTGATGTTTTCCGACTTCATTAACACACATCGTCATATTTCAAACAATTTGCACAAAACCTAAACCTTCCTCAAGAATCACTCTATTGATAGGTGAAACCGTATGAAAATCCGTCAAGTAGTTTTTGAGTTTGATAGTTGTTTTATAATATAAGATGTAGCGATTTGGCGTTTTCCACTAGATTTGCGGATACTGGATGGCGTGATAGTCGTGTACGTAGCTAAGTAATACAATCAATGTGAGCCAAGTGCCACTATAAATGCCATATTGACATTTATAATTACACTTCTACTCTTTACCACAGGCGCCACAGCAGTCTGTAAAGTGTTATGATGGTCCGACTCTAGTCAATACAGACTATTAGCTGAGAGCGGCGAAACTACTATAGTTAGTTTGCTATACTGTTCTTATAGTATATTACCAGGCGTCTGGCACTGTTAATCGGTGGAGGTCAGAGTGACAGGCCAGTAAAATTTTCAGTTGGATTAATTTAATGCCATTTACTTCAAAAATATCTATTGAAAGGAAGTTATTTTGAAGCGAGTTTCAGTTCTATCCATTTAATTCAACGCTTAGTCCTCTGGTCGAATTAACTCAACTTCCGTTCAATAGATGGCGCTAAACATTGTAGGAACGTGTCTCCTTCTCGTTTATTCGTCCAACGTATCAACGTTGGTTTTCATGATTTATTCGTTCATCAGGTGTACACTGAATAAATACTAACATGCCAATAAGTATTACATGTATTTTATTAAAAGAATTATAATAATTCACAAATCAATTCTAAATTTATTAAAAACTAATGCCTTGCCGCCACCTTCCTATCAAGTATGACAATACATTCTTAGGGCTTCTTTCTATATATAATATTGCCTGCCCTCATGGCAAATCATCGTCCACACAGTTAAATGACAATGCGTAAGCCACCTATGATGAGTTAAAAGCGATGCTGTTAGTACTCCTGTATATAACAATCATCAGGATATCCACACGTCTTCCAATTGATCCTTACTTTGCCTTTAGGACATTTTGACAACACGCCTCCCAATATTGTGCTTATATCAACTTTTGTTGAAGTCTCAGTTTCGGCGTTTCTATAATGTCTTGTTCTTGCCTTTATATTTTCATGATTATTGCGTGTATAATTTTCATTATTAGCTTCAGAATTTGAATCATAAATGTTATATCTGGTATTATTATTTAAATATTTAGGTTTATCGTTACTAGAATCAGATCTGTGGTCATCTATTTCGTAAATACTAACGTCTCTTCTTTTACGATCCAAGTATTTCCTTAGAATTTGTATTATTGACATCGTTATTATTATTTGGCTGATATTTGTCAATTACGTCAAGTTTTCATAACTATGCTCTCCTGGCACACATGTAACACAAAATAGCACTGCTACTAATAACTTCATCTTTTATTTTGAATTTTCAGTCTTCTTTAAACTTTCCGTTTATTTTTCAAAAAGCGTCTCAGTACTCTCCTTTATTTATCAATATCACTACATATTTCACTTCTTCAAATCAAAACTTTATATTTTTCTTTGTCTACAGAGTGTCAATCACTTTAAGTATTTACCTATATCTGTTATGTATAGAACATTAATTTTATTCCACGGGTATAACTCACACTTTAAAACTGTAGCTTAAACTTTTACTACAGCATTTGTTTAAACTTATCGGATGATGTCTGAACTATTTAATACAGAATCTCTCGAAACATAAGTCACTTTAGCGGCTGTCATACTCTTTCATGTCTTTTTCATCAACTCCTTTATGTATTTTAATGCCCAAAACGAGTATAAATGGGTAGATAATATAGTAATAACAAGTGTACATTTGCTAACGATTGCATCGAGATTGTTTTATCGACTTAAGAAAACAAAATATTTCCTATATTTCTTACCAAACATCTGCCAGCTAACCAGTGAAGTTATATGACCTCCACGTTTTTTATAATAACATCACATCACAACATATCAGAGATCAAAATGACTGGTTCACTCTTGGAAGATTTAACAACTGGAGTGGCCTTTAAGAGCTTACCCCTCTGTCGAAAACCTCGGCCAATGGTCATATGTATTGTATGGACCGACGTTTATCTGACATGGCTATTTGTGCGTTACGTACAAATACTCAACATTTGACGTGCCCCTCCCCCGCAAAAATCGGCAGACAAGGCGTCTCCTGTTGTTATATCATAATCATCTTTATTTATAAAACCAATTTATACGTCAGATATACATTTTACATATAGGTACATTATTCAACATTTATATTATTTTAATTAAGTAGGTATACTATGTATTTCTACGTTATTTGTGAGCACAGAACTCTTGGTAGGTGTAGAAGGCGCTCGACAAGCCAGTTTTTTAATCTACGCTTAAAGCTAATTAAATTGGGAGCTTCGGTTATGTTTCTAGGCAGTTTATTGTAAATTGTGGGTCCCATTACATGGGTAAGCTTATTTGATTTTATAAGTTTATCCTCCAAGGGTCCGCTTGAGATCAATTAGCCATTACAATAGCAGGGGAGTGAGGAGAGTTTAGTCTATTTCGCTCTCTATAGCTCCAATATGCACGAATGACAGACAGACTCCTTCGTAACTGACATCAGACACATTCGTACCAAGCCATTAGACGGACCGATTTAAAGTGATTTCTGATTGTTAATACTTGTCCCATACGGCGAGGTTAAGTACACTATACTATACACTATATTAATTTAAAAAACACATTATTATGTACTTACATAACATTAAATGATTGTATGTAATAAGTTCCTAACAACTACCTAACATATTTAATAGCGTTAATAATTATTTACAACATAATATTGTACAGAAACAGTAGATTAAAATAAAATGAATACAAAAATAAAAAGGTTAAGTTATATTAGAAACAAGCTCGTACGAGATAAAGTGCTTTGTGAATTCATTAACTGGTTCTGGTTCTGGCCAGTGTAAAGATAATATAATTACGCAGATGATTTGTGCAGAAAACCGGCTGAGTGGGATTCGAACTCAAAATAGATTATGTACTTTTTATGTATAAAAAATGTTTAAAACGATTGGTTCTTATATAAGGGCACCTTGAATTCATTATTTTATTTTTATTATATGTGGCTATAGTAGCAGTGGAAATATAGATGTGAGCTACCTAGTTACGGTTCATGAGGCTCAGCCCGCTGACAGACAGACAAACAGCGGAGGCGGCGTGGGTACCTGGGCCCCTAAGGATCGTTCGTGTACAGTTACAGTTTATTGTATAAAAATGTTTAATGTTATGTTATTGTAACCTATATACATATACGCATGTCAGATGCTCTTAAACTTGGTAACATATTACTCAGGTGCCTCTTCTGGCCAATAACACCTCAAACCCACCCTTACTTTGCCTTTGGGGCATTTCTTTATTCCGCCCAATATAAAACTTTCAATTGTAGTACTTTCAGGTTCAGCTTTCCTATAATTTCTTATTTTCGGCCTCATTCTAGAGTAACGATTATTGCGTGAATAATTTTCATTATTAACATCAGAATTCGAGTCGTAGGTGTTGTATCCAGCGTTATTATTTACATAATTCAGATTATTTTTACTAGAATCCAATCTTTGATCGTCTATTGCGTAGATAATAGTGTCTCGTTCTTGACGATGTATGAATTTTCCTTGTATGTTTCTCGTAGACTTTTCATTATTAAGTTTCTCTTTATTGTTTGGCTCTCCTAGCGCATTTATTATACACATTAGTAACACCGCGACGAATAACATTTTCTTTTACTTCGCTTTCTTCGTGTCTTCTTTAAACTTAATTAAAAATTCCGTATCTTTTCAATTCTTCGATTTTCGCTTTTACTATGTTTTGATCTTAACTTTTATTAAGTAATTTAATCTCTAACATTTGTCTTTTTTCACTGGTTATAGGTATTTTTAACTCAAGTCAAAGTTAAAAATAGTTCTTGCGTTACTTCAATAAAAGTCCATGTTTATTTTATTAAAATCTTCACTGATAATGCAACAATTTAAATATACTTTCTTGTAAGATAATTGTCAATCACTTTTAGTCTTTTTATATATAGTTATAGCACTTATTTTAGTCTATACGTACACTTCAGTTGTAACAAAAGTTATGTCCGTATTTGAAGCACTTTTGTTTTCACAATTTTTAATAACTTATGCCACTATGTATATATATAATAAACACACATTAATTATTAAATTATTATCAATACTACGATATAAATATAAATAGTATCACAACCACAAGTGTGCTTGCTAACGAATATACTATAAATGGCACATAAATAGATAAGCCGGTTGTAATATATTCAGAATCTTAAAATATGTTATCGATCGCATATTGATCTTATTTCGCTCGCACTTACATGCTGAGAGAGGGACGGTAAACTTAATATCTAGTCAATATCATATTTTTTAAATCTGAACTCATTCGAAGTATTCTCAAGGGTAGATGAGCCGTTTCAGAGCATATTTACTAACCAATATTAATTGATCTCATGATCCATAACAAATGTACAGTAAAAATATGTAATATCGACCCGGAAAAAGTGCCAAAAATATGTACACACTGCCATAATGTATTTTGACACCGGTCTGGCCTAGTGGGTAGTGACCCTGTCTGTAAAGCCAAAGGGTATCAGGATTTGAACCCGGGACCATCAGCTTCGTAGGCAGGGTCACTACCCACTAGGCCAAACCGGTCGTCAAATATCCTATAGTTATTTATTTATTATAATGCATCGGAAATAAAGTCGTGTATACATATTTATGACACTTTGTCCGTGTCGATATTTAATACCTGTACTTTACAATTGTACATATCACGCATAAAATGGATCTCTGGTTTATAATTAAGTATATGAACACTGTTAGTCTAAGAAGTATGTAACTAAATAAGAGCTATGATTTTATGTATTTGCTATGAATACTGAGTCTAAGTAACAATAGACTTTACATCATTGAGGCAAAATGATTAGCGATTTAAAGAACGGGTTCTGATCCATCATTGACCATATTTCAACCTTATTTCAAAGATATAAGGTTCAAAATTAGTGCTGTTAGTATTAGTAAATGCCTAGTAACGTATGAAACTGGTTATCGTCCCGGCCGATACGTCGTAAATAATTCAGTTTTATGTTATTTTAGTCTGGTTCTGGTTAGTCTGGTGGGTTCGAATTCCGATAAGGGCATGTATTTATTAAACTTTATTGGACAATAAAAATATGTACAAATGGCGGACTTAATGCCTTAAGGCATTCTCTATAGTTTCTATTTTTCTCCGTGAGCTTCTACGGATTATCGTCTTATCTATTGTTTAAAAACCGCAAAGGCGCGTGCCACTATGAAATAAAACCGGCCAAGAGCATGTCGGGCCATGCTCAGAGTAGGGTTCCGTAGTTAGTCTTCCGTCACAATAAGCTAAACTGGAGCTTAAAGTATGGTAGATTGTTAACCAAGGTATGAACTGTGAGTGTACGTCTTTTTACTATGAAGGGGAAACTCGAAAACAGCTAAACTGATCATATCCGCTATAGTTTTCATTTAATGTCTTTCCTAAGCTCTACTTCTAAGATTTTTTTCATATTTTTTGGACCTATGGTTCAAAAGTTAGAGGGGGGGGGACACCATTTTTTTTTTCTTTTGGGACAATTACTCCGAATATATTCACTTTATCAAGAAATGTTTGTTGAAGACCCCTATTAGTTTTGAAAGACCTTTCCAACGATATCCCACACTGTAAGGTTGAAGCAACAAAAAAAATGTTCACCCCCACTTTACGTGTAGGGGAGGTACCCTAAAAAAATTAAATTTTTAAATTTTATTGTACGACTTTGTCGGCTTTATTGATTTATATATCCATGCCAAATTTCAGCTTTCTAACACTAACGACCACGGAGCAAAGCCTCGGACAGACAGACAGACAGACAGACAGACAGACAGACAGACGGACATGGCGAAACTAGTAAGGGTTCCTAGTTGACTACGGAACCCTAAAAATGGTCAGGCCGCATAGGTAGCGTTTATTGAATGAGTAGTAATTGAGCACGGAATAAGATTCATTATGAACTAATACAGAATTCTAACAGAATAGCTGTCTGATCTCTATTGGTGCGTCTAAGGTAGGCGACTAAACGCTCTCAAACCAGCTTAACTTGTGACACTGTGATCCGAAACAAAGATACGTATTCGAAGACCTCGCTTGCACTGGTAATGCGAGCGCACGGCTAGCTAGCGCCAAGGAAGCAATGTTATGTTTCTCGAAGAGCAGGTAAAAAACAGGGCCGGATTTTCACACAAATATATTTGGGTGGTTTTTCGTTCTTTAATTTAAAGAGATAAAACATAACACTATTTAAATAGTAGGTACACATCTAACAGAATGGGTTTGTGTAATTACAATAATAACGAGATATACTCATTTTTATAATCAACTGTTTAAACAGTTGTTTGCTAATTTTAAACTTTAAACAGGCTAATTTTAAATAAACAATAAAACAATGGTAAAATAGTAGGAGAAGTACCACGAAATGGCCTCATCTCAGCATGTTGCTGGCGACTTCCAGCGCTGATCTTCCGATGAGACCATCCGGTGAAACGATCACGATAGGTAACTAAAATAATCAACAAAATTAATATAAAAAATATAAAAGACAAAGATAGTAAGTAAAATTATACTTGTGGCAGGAGATCCCGCTCTTCCTACAATGGTTACATACATAGTAACCGAAAACCTAACTAACTAAACTAAATTTAAGCTAAGATGTGTGCGTGTGTGTATGTGTGTGAGAGTTTCTGTGTGTGTGTGTGTGTGTGTGTGTGTGTGTGTTTATATCTGTATGGGTATGAATTCATATATGTATATTTATTTACTTGATCATGAATATGAATATATGTTTATTGTTTTTGTAAAAGTGCTTCTGTTTCCTCAAAGTCTAATTGTTTTATCCATTCAACTATGGCTTTCTTACAATTATATAATTGCAAAGAAGAGAAGAGACATTTATCTGAAACGTGTTTGACCCTCATTCAGTTTACATTGACTTGTGTGTTTTTTTCACTCTAAATCCTCTTCCTTCATACACCTCCTGCCTATTTTCACCATTCCAACGGGACACTTATTACCAAACCCAAATATGTAACTTTCTAAAATTGTAATAGTTGATGTTTCGGTTGGTACTTCGGTCATATTAATTATGTTACCATTATTACGATTTTTGGGAGGAATTTTCTGGATATTTGATACAATATTTTGATTATTATTGTTATTGTAATAATTATTGCTATTATTTTTTGCGTTATTAGCAGTATTAGTGTTTCTATTTGGATAAGATAGCTGGATATTATTGTTATAATGCTCGTTTCTATTTGGAATATTATAAAAGCCATTGTTTTGATTATAATTATTATAATTGCCGGTATTTGGATTATTGTTATAGTAGCCATTATTATTTGGATAATTATTGGTATTATAGCCATTACTTGGATTATAATTATTAATGCCAGAATTTAAATTATTGTTGTTATAATAACCGTTATTAGTATTAGAATTGAAATTGCTATTCTTTACATTGTAAAACGGGTCAAAATTTGTAGTCTGTTTATTATAAGAATAATGATCGCTCCTTTTAACTATTGGGCTGGCAGTTTTATCATAAATATAATTAGTTGCATACGGATTCAAAAAAATTCTATCATGAGTATAATTTGCTACAATTTGTGGATTTCCATTAGTATATGGCATATTTAATTGATCAAAATTATATTTAGCTGATTCCCTTTTCATTCTTTCGATTCGATGATTTTTCAACATGTTTATAATATGTTCCCTATCATGTGTATCGCCGATAGCAGTTCCCACGTCTCGTTTAACTCTTATTTGGAAATCTGGATCATCGTCTATCTTTATGTTATAATTATTCTTTTTGGCAAATAAATTTATTATTCCTACAAGCAAATACACTGGTATTGTGTACATTTTGAATATATATTATGTCTTTTGAAAGTAGTGTTATTCTTTTTTCGTTGTTGGGCCTTCTTTGTTAGATCTTCCACTTCTACGCCTAATAATCTACTAAGTAGATGGCTTTCCAGTGACACGATTTTTCTGTTGTTAATATTGCATATAACTTCTGTTAAAGTAATTTCTTCGTTACTAATTGCAGGTTGACTGTTCAGATAACTATGCTGTTGTTTCCTCAGTATCAGAAATGTTTATAGTTACTTTCCTTTTTTCTTAGTCAACACCTGAGCAATTTTAAGCCATTCCCTATTTTCTGGTACTTTTGATTTTTCGCCTCTTTTCTTTCTCGTTAATCTTTTGTTGTCTTTTTCTAGTTGTTATCGTCGTTCTATCAACTATTCGACTCGTAGTTTGCTTTATCTTAGCTTACTGTATATATTTAATTCGATCTCCTGTCAATTTATCGTTTTGGTTTAGCTACGGCTAGCTTTGTTGCACCGTAGCTTTTATCAATGAGGAAATTTGCCTTATTTTCAAATATACGTACTTTATGTTTTTCAATGTCTTTAAATTTATCTTCAAATTTGAAACGGTTCATATAATTCAAGTTCGTTTTAACAGCACTTATCTCATCAATGCTGCTTCTTGACTTTTAACCTTTGATAACACAGCTCCGAATTATGAAGATCATACGCTTAATTTACACTTTTAACATATTTTCTCTGTTTGGACCAATATTATTGTTATTATCATTAGAATTCACTTCCACATCTTCACTACATACTCTTTTTCATAATCGTCTTAATTCGCAGTTCTGTTTACAATTTCACTTTTTATTTCTTATAGTTCAGTTTATTTGTTTCTTACGCCGTTTTAATATAACACTTAGTATACTGAAATAACTTTAGTTTTAAATATGTATAGTTTTTGCACTTATATTTTTATTTTTCCACCAGTTAACAATAACATCTTAGTTATCGATTTAAATGTATTTTTCGCACTTTTCTTGTATGTGATGCAGGTGCGAACTATTTCGCGTGTTATACGTAAATGACTTGTTTGGACTTCAGTTATCAATGATTCATTGTGAGGCTGGGACACAATATAATTACTGTCAGTACTTTGACATGTATAAAGATCATTCTGGAAGTTATCAGAAAAACTAGTATATTGTACGTTTTCTTGCCTTTTATTAAGAGTATTTTGCATTGTATCTACTTAGAACCATCAGTTTTGATTACAAACAACGTGCCCTGACTTTTTCATGAAAAAATCCCCACTGAGCCAGAGCTGCACCCTTTATGCAAGATTCATGTAAAAAAAAAATACTGAGAAAAGAACACACCTTTTTCTTTAAAAACTCAAACTTTGCTGGTTTGCGAGAAACAAGTATATGGTACAACATTTTGCTGGAAGTATCATTTTTATTACAAGCTTTTATTTAACTTGCAATGTACAGTCAAGTGTAAAAATATGGGTGTACACATCTTACTCAAAAATATGTCCCATAGCATCTTATTCCAGTGTAATAAGAGCGTAGTACCATATTTATGAGACGATTCTCTCGATACATATTTTTGCAACTAACTGTACCTATGAATACGTACGTATGTGTGTGTACGGGTCAAATATTGCAAGTTAAATTTGGTTTCCGATGAAGCTGAAAATTTGCATACATATGTAAGTCGGCTGACAATGCAATATTATCATTAAGTACCATCGAGCTGATTTGATGATGGAGACAGAAGGTGGCCATAGGAACTCTGTGATAAAACCACGCAACCTAATTGTGTTTGGGGTTTTTAGAATTGTCTCGATGAGTATTAGTTGTCCGTGGAAAGGAGAGTACAGTCAACGATAAAAGCTTTTTATGGACGTATAGGTATCGGAAAATGTCCTTATTTTTATGGTAACAAAGGTGTGTTATATTTGGCCTCTTTTCCGTCACTGTCTATTTGTAGCTGCCTATACATTCGAGTTCACAAACATCTATACAAACCAACGTTCCAAAAATATATTTACACGGCCTTATTGTCAGTGTCTTAGAGTAGTGTACATATATTTTTGGAATGTTGGCTTGTAAGTAGTTTATGTGACTACTACATAATGAAAGGCATTAAAATACAAGTGTGGGTTTATGAAACGAATGAAATGAGTTTCATAAAAGGATCACACGAGTATTTAATGCCTAATTATGTACAGTTACATACACTGCTTTATCTACATCAATATCATAAGCTTCAATATAACAAAGTATTTAGTCCTTCGCATGGGGATGCTGCCTGCGTGATGGGCACCTTGCCAAGAGGCCAGGGTTTTTTGTAGAATTTTTTATTTTTTCTAGCTAGGTTTAGTTTTAGTAGTTTTATTTTAGTAGTCACTACATAGTATATTTATCGCCTTGCCAGCAAGTATTTTTATACGTACAAGCTAATTAAACGTCAAATGGCGGTAAAACAAACTCTTAGGCGCATGTCACGCATCCGTTGTTTTTTTTAAACTAGAGTCGGGGACCGACTGTCATATCGTTCGATATCCAGAAACGTGCGGAATTAAAAAAAAACTGTTCGCAACTGACATTTCATTTCGAATTAAACGTCATCTCGTCATTGATATTAGAATAGAGGCCAAATCAAATTTATTTGTTTCTCAGAGATGTTATTAATTAAGGTATCAGTTATCGATAACGTAAAGTGGAAATTACGAGGCACTTACAGATACAGATTTGTTAATATATACCGTTCGCTTGTCGTTCCTGAACATATTATAGGGAGGTTATGATATGTATGTAAATGAATATATGTTTCTTGACTGTTCTCGACACTTTATTATACATAAATATACAAATGCAAACTTCCCTATTCGCTATGTGCACGACTGTCACGCAACCTAGCGTCCGCAAGTCTAGGGGAAAATGTCAATGCACTACATCTTATAAAACTACTCCAAAACTAAAAACTACTGAACAGATTTTCATACGACTTTCATCTATCAATAGAGTGATTCTTGAGGAAGTTTTAGGTATATAACTTGTTAAGGTTTTGTGTAAATTGTTTGAAATATAACGATGTTGTCGGAAAAAATCACGCTAGCTAGGAGCTTTAATCGAAAACGCTGCCTAATCCGTTTGAGCCTTAACAACAAGGGCGGATCCACCGTTGTGGGCACGATGGGCATGCCCACAACCCTAATAGGGTGCCCTAATGATTCTTCGAGTAAAATTATGCCGATTTTTGTTTCCCAGATGCTATGGCAGAGGAATCTTTGTAAAAATTTCATTACACAGAGTAGTTAGTTGGTTGGCATAACATTGATACGCGGATTTACTTTTCGTAAATTGATAGTTTGATAAATGTCACGCTTACCCAAGTCGAACAACAGATCATCGGTTAGAAATTCTCGCCACCACGAGTCCTAATTATTTATAAAAAATAAAGAAAGATTATTTTTACTAACAAGGGCAATTACTTTTAGCTTATGTAGTCTTAGAAATCTTCAACATTCACAAATATTAGTACAATATTTAAAAATATTACCAGCTTTTAATTTACAGCTGTAGGAGTTTTTTAGCGTAGTTAGCGTAGCGTATGTATAAAAAGTGCTCCATAGACTGCAATAAATCGTTTTCGATATATTGCCGACCCGAATGTTGTAAGTACCTACCGCAATTGCTAAATTACTAATTTAACTGTCAGTTAAAGTTTAATTAAATTGTCACTTTATTCGAAAATAACTTTAGTCTAGTCAGCAAGTTGAAAAATTTAGATACTTCTCCTAAAAATACATGTGGTACCTCATTAGATTCGTAATAAGTAATGTCTAGAAAAATGTATTCGAAGCGTATATTTAGCATTAGCACATAAACAATTGCAAAAGTTAAAAATAAATATTCATGAAAAAATATGGTATTAAGTTTTTAGCCGAATTTCATAAACTATCATACATTTAAGAAATGAAAATAAAATATTCCTAAAGAAGTGGAAATTTCCAATAAAAAAATCCCAAGTACTATAACTCTATTCATTGTGGTTTTCATTTACCGCTGAAAATAGCCCTGAGTTAGGGAATAATTAATTTAAAAAAAATCTCGTTTTTACGTCATTATAGTAAATGTAAACAAAAAAATGTTCAAATAATAGGCGTAAAAATATTTCGGTTATCGGTGCTCTTCTTATGTATATACTAAGCAATATCACGCTATAAAAAAAAACAATACTTTGGTTATAATATTGTTTTATATTTAACAATTTTACCCTGTTTTTTTTTGTCATTTTTCACTACTATTCTGAAATTTTACACAAAATATTAATTTTATTAAATTTTTTGTGACGCGATCTTGGTGTATAAATAAGATGGGCTCCACGAAGCGAAATATTTTTACGCCAATTATTATAACATTTTTTTAAATTTACAATGAAGACGAAAGTTCGAAAAAAAGTCTTAATTAATAATTGCCTATCTTGCTGAAAAATCTACCTTTAAAATAATATTTAATGTTACGCACTTACTCGCTTTTTCACGCCGCGCGCGCATCCCAAAAATGAGGCGCGAAGGGCTATTTTAACGTTAAATTAAAACTATAACGAATAGAGTTTAGAGTACGTAGAGTTGGATTTTTTATTGGAAAATTTTCTCTTCTTTATAGTATTTTTCAAACGGGAAGGGTACGCTGATAGATATCATCTCCATACAATGTATATCCTAAAAGCTCCACATCTCGCAAAATTGTATTGAGATGACATTTTGCGAAATTGAGAATACCCTCCCTGTTTGAAAAATACTATGGGAATCTTTTGTTTGCATTTGTTAAATGTTAATAGTTTAGGAGATATTGACAAAAAACAAAATACCATATTTTTTATAACTTTTGCAATTTTTTGTGCTAATAAACGATTCGAATTCGAATACCTTTTTTCTAGACATTGTTTCAATTCCAATGAGGTATTTTTCAAGTATTTTTATTCCTATTTTTGACCATTTTGAACTTGTCGACTAGACTACTCAAATAAATATTTAAAAAATGTATAAAATATTTAAAAAAAAGTTACTCTACTAATAGTTCCTTAAACGAAAAGATTACTCCGCCAAACGAAATTCATACAATAATTGTTCTGCCAGTCAGTGTTCTGCTAATTAACACAAAAGCGAATTGAACGGTATGTGAACCAAGACTAGCACATGTCGACTAAAAGTTAGATCTACCAATAAATCCCTCTATGAAACGTTGACCTGCGAAACGTTGTCTGAGAATCGGGTATCTGCGAAAAATTGATAAGATAGCCCCCTAATAGCCTTGTGACGTCACACTTTCAGTCTATTGAAATCGGTAGAGAGTCATGATTGTTCATGAACGAGTTCGGACTCTGACTCGCACTTGGCCGATTTTCGGGTGGCTGTGCTGTGACCACAACCTTTTTTGAGGGCTGGATCCGCGCCTGCTTAACAACACAATGTATGGTGGGGTTGTCTCTCTTTCATGGGTCTACAAAAAAGTCCGTGATGTTGAATGTCTATCTTTTAAGGATAACATACTATACCAATTCTTAGCTACTAGAAATAGATCACATAGTATGTGGCATTTGCAAAGCCACTTACACGGATGCAGTATTAATCATGAAATTAAATACGTTAGTTATATTAAGCATTTCATACAGATTACAATGGTCACTTACACCATACAATTTATATGACTATTTCAGGAGTAATCATAGAATTAAAGTTTCATTTCGAGCCATATAACTTGTACGAAATGTTAACACGCTATCCGCAGTTAGTTCTAATTTTTACCACATGCGCTGGGATCGCTTTACTTACCCCCACCATGCACTTCGCACGGTCCGAATAAGGTCAAGTTTCAGTCAAGTTATTATACTGAATGTAATGTGTGTATTGCATTGGAGTTAGGTTTTTATTGGTCATGATTGTAATTCAATACCAGGAATATACTTGTTTACGTGTGTTTCCTAGCTCAACGATGTTGTCATGTGGAAAGCAAATACGTGATTTTTTTAAACGATTTATTTAATACATATAAATGTCATTTTGACACTTTGAGAGACTACACCTCTAAATCTTAGTATTAGTACTCTAATAACGGGGACCTTTTACATCTCCAGATTTAATATATTATTAAGTATAGAGACTATACATCTCTGTTATACTGTAGTAATTATTTATTTTTAAGATTATTACACTAATGTTGTTATGTATTTTTATGGCACTTTATGATGTTACTATAAATGTATTGACTTGTAAAAGAGCCCTTGAGGCCTACTTGCAGAATACACTTTTGAATTATGAATTTCGTACAGGTTTTGATTAATAAAATATAAATACTTAAAAATATATTTGTGTAAATATGGTATCATAGTAGTCTCGACTTGTGTCTATTTCTGTATCAACTCCTTACAATTCTGCACCAAACTAACTGTTTCTGTTTAGCCCAATGGTTGACTGGTAGAGAATGCCTCAATGCGTTAAGTCCGCCATTTGTACCTTTTTTTGTAAATTTGTGCAATAGAGTAAAAAAAAGTATTAATAAAAACTATAATTACTAATTAATATAAATGAACATAAAAGACTAATTATATCTAAAACTATAATAGAACTAAATAAGGCCCCTGCGGCATAGTACTGAAAACGCTAGCAGCATTTCCTCGATGGATTATTAAACTTATACGCTGAGCAAGGAAGCTGGCAGCTCTTCGGTCTCCTGTGGCGTCTCTGAGTCTCTTTGACAGGTCTTTGAAGTGACTGGGAGCGCCAGGGGCCAGGGCCACACGAACCAGGTGTCTCGAAGCCGAATGGAATAAAATACTCGGCGCCGAGACTCCTGTATTTCCCTGGCCCTGGTGGTTCTAATCCCGGTAAGGGCATTTATTTATATGATGAGCACAGATATTTGTTCCCGAGTCATGGATGTTTTCTATGTATTTAAGTATTAGTATATTATATGGATCGTCTGAGTACTGTAAAAGAGATACGGTCTCGCTGAGGTGGGGAATGTACACGCTCCAGGTAGATATCTGATAATATTTCTATTTTTTTCTTCATAAACGAAATACAGTAATATCGACTCTTGCAGATCTTTATTCTTTCAGCAGGGCGATAGTTCTGAATTTAAATAACCGTTGCCAGTTATCTACCACGAGACTGTGAAGGTTTCCAACCTTCAAAGTACCCACAACACAAGCCTTCTTGGCTTACCGTGGGACTTAGTCAATTTGTGTAAAAAATCCCTATAATATTTATTGATTTATTATTCCCTACCTTGGTGTTCTCTGCCGCCGTTTCCGCTACCGCTGCCGCTACCGCTGCTCTCATGGAGTTTCGGTGGAGATGTGACGGGGCCAGTGTGTCTACACACTTTGCGTCCCAAACCAGCACCCGTCCCTCTTATTTATTACATACAGGTGTTATATATCATGTGTAATATCTACTAGGTGAAATGTATATCTAGATTATACCCACTGATCAAGTTTCTATGAAATTAAATTGTATATTCTCTACTTGTTTCTATTGCTTTATAAGAAACTGATGGGTAATACTATTATTTTCTAAGTAAATTCATATGTTATTTAATTAAATTGCGTCCTCCAGTTATCAAATACCTCATTAAGAATTAATTGAAATCTCCAGGAAAATTAAGTGTTATATTATAACCACTAGCGGTATAGTTCGAGTCATCCACGATGACGCGCGTATTTGTCAAATCTAAGCTTTAATAAGATGACGTGTCAAGGTACGCGTCTTCGTGAATGGCACGATCTATTCAGCGCTTAAGATTTCTAATGAATTGAATTTTACGTTTGTACCACACTAATACATGTTCATTTATATTTGACCTGTCTGACCTGGTGGGTAGTGACCCTGCCTATGAAGCCGATGGTCCCGGGTTTGAATCCCGGTAAGGGTATTTATTTGTGTGATCAAAGAGAATTAAGAAGACCAAGAGTGCTCACTCTATACAACGGTTTTGTTACCAAAAGTACTATTATTTTCATAGTCTACATCTAGCGTCAAGTAGCGGAACTCTCAGTACTGCTATTTGACAATAGATGTCGCGGCCAGAGGCGTAGCGAGGGGGGGGCTAGGGGGGCCATGGCCCCGGGCGGCACATACGAGGGGGCGGCAAAAACGGTATTTAAAAAAATATAAAATTAAGATATGAATATTTTCAAATCAAGCCACGAAATGAACTAACGCACCGCGAGAGCGAACGGCTTGGGGCGGGTATGCGGGGGCGGTCAATCGCTACCGGAGTGCGGCGTTCCAAACCACCGACGAGTTTACTCGCTTGTCCGCTGGTTATAGGTATAACCTATAACACGCCTATAACCCTATATGACGTCACATCAAATTTAACACGGCGCCTTCTGCGCGCGATCTACAGCCGGGTGCCCTCGGCGCCATCATTCGTTCAAAAATAGTTGGGCGCAGCCCAATAAACGTGGCGCGATACGCGCGATTCAATGCCGGGCGCCTTCGGTGCCCTCATATTGAAAGAGTCGGGCGTAGCTCGACGTAAGTGTCGCGCTGCGGGTGATCGAATAACGGGCGCTTTCGGCGCCCTAATGCAAAAGCATCGGGCGTAACCTAATGCATTGGGCGCTTTGCTGCTGTACAGAAGGCGCCCAGACACAAAAATAATGTAAAATTACTTAAATAGTTATTTTCTGCCCTCCGGGCGGAAAGCGTCAAATTTGCTCCCGCTGCGCTGAACGAAGTTGCCGCTTTCCGCCTCCGCCGAGAAGTTCGTTTAGCGCAGCGAGAGAAAAGTTGACGCTTTCCGCCCCGAGGGCAGAAAATAATTAAATACGAAATTATAACCCCATAATTAATAATTCAATGTAAGGCAGACGACTACTGAAAATCGCGCTCTAAAAAGTATGAAATAAGAAAACATTCTCACCTGAAATAATCATTTACTTTTACATGAAGAGGGAAGAATAGCTTTGCGATCCTAGCGAAATAACGGTATTTTTTTCTATGAAATTACATTTCGGGAGAAAACGTTTTCCACTAACTAAATCTTAACAAATCACTTTGATTTTGATGTCCATCGCTTCAGCATAGTTAATAAACTAGAATAATAAACTAGAATAGGTTTATAGGTTTTGCTTTTTTTAAGAATTATTTAGGTGTTTATTGTTTTCAAATTTTGAAAAAAAGGAAAACCTATAAACTTAGTTTTTTATTGTGTCAATAACATACTAAAAAATTATGGAGAATGGAAAATATTTAGAAGTGGAAAAACGTTTTCTCTTTTTGTATGGACGATCCCGTGCTATATACTTCCCTCTTAAAGCTTATGACCGTAGCACACAACCACGGCTATCCTTTGAATATTTTTGTGAATATTGAATATACACAATGGGAATCCGACAGATGTTAAAAGTGTATTCTTGATCACATGTTTAGAAACTAAAATATCATACAAAGTTTTCTAAAATCGGTCTTGTTATAAAGATAATGACAATTCTTGTGAAAATTCGTTTTTGAAATAACTCAGTGAAAAACGCCTTTATGGCTGCGACGACGCAAACACTATGTGGCCTTACTAAGAGGCATTAAAGTTTTAAAGGATACTCGCAAAATTTATCTGCAACTAAAAAAAAAACTATTTATTCTTTGTAAAGTTTTTTTTGCCAACATATAAAAATAAATAACGTGTCGTGTGCAGAAAACACATACACTCACGTTTTTTTGCTGAATTTGATCAAAATACAAAGAATTTTTTTGCTCCTTAAAACTGGAATACGTGGTTAAAATCTGACGGGTTTCTCATTCATACAGTGTACACTGTATGAACGTAATTAAGTAAATTATGTTACATTGTATTTCTTTAGGTATTTAAAAGAAGTAAATATACAATATTTCTGTGTGATTATTTCAGATGTTTTTTTTTTTCTTTTTTCATAAGTTGTAGTTTCGTAAGTATGAGCCAAATTTTCAGTAGTCGAGTTTTTGAAGATATTCTTTGTATTTTACCTTTTCCAACTAACTTTGTCTTGTACTTAGTCAGGTCACAAGTTTTACAAATAAAATGTTATACAAAGCTTTTAATAAACAAAGTTTGCGATGATTTGATTTGAAAGCTTGTTTTATACTGAAAAAATGTAATTTAATTATTTTAAAATGTAAAGCTCGTTTTTATTAATTTACTACTTGTTTACTTTGGGATTGTCGTTAGACGCGAAAACACGCGAAATAAAAAATAAAATAAAATATAACTTTTTTTTCGAATATTACATATGTTTGAACCCGGATCCGTCTTTGAAAGTCATCTCGCTCTGTGTGGTAGGGCACAGCACAGCGGATATCATTCCAGATCTAGAGCAGGGCCCAACTGGGGAAGTACCTCCACCTTATAGAAAACCGCAACCAAATAACACTAGACCATACTCATAGTGTTGCCAGTGAGTAAGGTTGGCAGAGCTAAATGAGGGTGCGGAGTGTCAGGGTCGGCAACGCGCATATAACTCCTCTAGAGTTGCAGACGTACATAGGCTACGGAGACTGCTTACCATCAGGCGGGCCGTATGATTGTTTGCCACCGACGTAGTATAAAAAAATGTTGAACACTTAATGCAAAACTGTATCTATAACTTTTTTATCAGTAAAAATCTTTGTGACAGAACTTATGACCTGACTAAGTGATGTTGATCATAAATTAGGGCGGCAAATCTGATCGGCCCCGGGCGGCAAACACATACGCTACGCCGCTGGTCGCGGCAAACAAAAAGTCTAATGCTCAATGATTTTCAGCTAATATTATAACCAGAGTAAGCGTAGGGGTTCAAAATAGAGCTCCGGTTTATTTGTGTTAAAAAAACAACGGGTTGCACTCCGGGAGTGCCGGCAGAAGTAAAAACTTGAATATTAACGTTATGCATTTTTTTATATTTTGGAATGGTTAAGGAATAATTTTGCACGAATTGCTTTAATTATCAGTATAAAAGTACAATCGTTTATGTGGTAAAATACAATATTCATTTATTGCGCTATCGTACACAAACATGACTATTTATATTACATTAAAAATTTAACTAAAGTTCAGTTCAGTTCAAATACACTTTATTCATGTAGTATTATTACATATAATTATATCTTAAGCTAATTATCAGAGCAATTTATTGATGTAAATATTATTCCTTATATAATACTAATGAATATAATTCATAGATCAAATTTAATACTAAGAATTTCACAAAATATCGTCATACAGAAAAAAACAATTGTATAAAAAATACTAGTCTAGAATGTTTCTAGAATAAATTCTAAATGTCAAACAAATAAAATATAAAATAAAAACAACAAAGGAAGTACATGCATTGGAATATCCATTTCACCATCATTATTCAAATATAATAAATAATTAATAATTTCGAATCACAATTAATCCCACGTTGTTTTATTATTCATGTAGTCTTGTGTGGTATAATAAGCTTTAGAAATAAGTTTACGCTTTACATGATTTTTAAATTTATTAATTAATAATTCAGCAATATGGTTTGGAAGTTTATTATAAAATCTTACACAGTTACCCATGAATGATTTTTTAATTTTATGGAGCCGAGTGAAGGGCACTGCTTATGAATGTCACAATTTTTCTTAAAATTGGCAATATTTTTATGTACATACAGAATATTCTCATAAATGTATTGACAGTGCACTGTCATTATGTCAATTTCCTTAAATTTATCTCTAAGTGAGTCTCTATGGTTCATTTTATATATTGCTCGAATAGCCCTCTTCTGCAGAACAAACTGGCTACTGGCTTCAGTGACATTGTAACAGTTTTTCGATCAGGTCACGTGTCCGTTTTACGAATTTTCAATCTGACGAATCTGTCGCTCACGTGACCTGTTGCGAGTTTAACATTTTTTCCCCATCACAAACAGTGCACAGCGCCGTTGAAAAAATTATAGATAATGTTCACATTGGCACATAGCTAAATTGCGTACGGACAGATTTCTTTTTTTTTTTTATTTTTTTTTTATGTCGTATATCATATTAAATGAATGCTTTTTTAATATATATAACCTAACTGTAATAGGTTGCCTTATTAAAAAGTTGGTCCAGTCCAGTGGTGGGCAAACTTTCTTCATAGGGGGCCAGAAAATTAAAAAAATCTGTCGAGGGTCACAACTGCAGAATAAATCCATTTTGTTTTGAAACCGTTATGTCGCTAGCCATATACTCGTACTAATTATATCGAAGGACCGGCGACGGGACGGATGAAACCCTTACGCGGGCCGTAGTTTGCCCACCACTGGTCCAGTCCATTGGTTGTAGAAAAATCTTATTTATATATTTTTCCTTGTCCACAGCGGAGCCCCTCAAGCCCACATATATGCCCGTGTTCCTCACCAAGAAGGAACGGAAGAAGTTACGCCGGCAAAGCCGTAGGGAAGCCTGGAAGGAGGAGCAGGAACGTGTCAGGCTCGGCCTCGAGGCCCCGCCCGAGCCCAAGCTCAGGTAACGTACTTATTGTCTTTAGTTTATAAACTGAAATCATCTGGAAAATTTATTCAGTATTGTTTTTAAATAAAACTAGGTCCATGGGGTCCCAGCGCGCGCAAGTTTTTTGCAGAAATTGCGAAACGTCTGGTTAACGTAACTGGTGACAGAAGAGCTGGTGGCTTCCTGGTACAACGTATCAGTATTGCGATACAACGAGGAAATGCCGCCGGCATCATTGGTACAATGCCTCAAGGGCCTATTTTAGATTTAAGCTAATTATAGTAATCATCTGTATATATATGCCTGTTGTCTGCCTCTAAATTTAATCAATGGTTTATTTTTCTTGTATATTTTTACTGAGGTGTACCAATAAAGAGTATTCTATCTATCTATCTATCTACCTACGCTACAAGGATGTCTTAAAACGCCACCTTTCGGCCACCGGCATATCATGCGAGTCGTGGGAGGAGCTTGCATCTCGGAGATCGGACTGGCGAACTGCTGTCAACACAGGTCTTAGTAACTTCGAGCACACCCGACTTGAAGATCTTGACGCCAAACGCCAGCTCCGAAAAACTCAGCCCAAGCCCTCCTACCATTACACATACAACGCATCTGGGCAGCTCTACTGTGATTCGTGTTGCCGGACTTTTAAAACAAAATTTGGATTCGCAAGCCACGTCCGTGCCCATGCACGTAATAGTTAAGACCCTTTTATTTGTCAGGATGTCGCCGTCGACGGATACGTCTGGGAGGACATCATCATCATATATAAAGAATAAGGATCCAAGTCAAATGCCTTTCTAAAAGGTTTAATTATGTGTCGAAAGATGGCAGCAAATTTACTGTCGCTACAAAGTTTTATTTGACAATCCACCTCTATTTCAAATTCTCTTTGCTATTAGAGCTGTCCAGGTTAAAACGATGACAAAAAAATGGAGTTTTATTTTATTTTATATTCATTTTTATATTTTATTTTAGCTGCGGAGATAGTTGACCCTCCTATACAAAAGATTTAAAAAAAACTTATTTGCAGGATATCTAACCTAATGCGAGCTCTGGGCACCGAGGCGGTGCAAGACCCCACGGCGATAGAGGCGAAAGTCCGCGAGCAAATCGCCAAGCGGCAGAAAACCCATCTCGACACGAACAAGGCGCGCGCGCTTACTAAGGACCAGAAGAGAGAAAAGGTAACTAAATGTTCTTTTACATATCTCTTTCTCGCTCTAACGGATAGCTGCGTCCGTATCATGACTCCTGGACCAGCGAGATGGCCATGCGATGGTTATGACTCCTCTACACAATAGTCCAGCGCTCGACCAGCAAGATGGTCATGAGATGGTTGAGAGCACGCATCAGATGTTGGTTGTGCGGACGAAAAACCGACACCCTGGCCATCCCACCGCGCCATAAGCCATCCGAAACCAGTACCCTCTACACACTGGCCCGTCTTAGTGGTCCAGTATGACGGCCCATCTTAGTGGGCCAGAATGATGGCCCATCGTGTAAAGGAGCCATCAGATGTCCGGCTAACCATCTATCATAAGATCGTGAAATTCCGGGAAACGACAGCGGCATCTATCGGTGAGTGGCGTAACTCACTTAGGCTGTAACGCAGGACAGTACTACTAGCGCCCTCTATTGGCGGGTATTATGGAGGGATGGGGAACCTAAGGCGACATGGGCGAATGTCCGCGCGGCAGAAAAACGCGCGCGCTTACTTAGATAAACAATCTTGACGTATGTTTAAAAAAAAAGATTGAAAAACTCTTTAAAATAAATGGTTTATATTACTTACGAAAGCAAACGAATGTAAATAATCTTATATTATTTATAATTGTTATACATTTGCTGTGACTTATTTTTCAAAAGTGTTTCTTAATAAAGAATCAAGATCGTTTACCTTACGAACTATAAGGCCCAAAAGAGAGAAAAGTTGATATGAAAATAGTCACAAACGATGGAAATTTCGCCTTCTTGAAATTGAAGTTTTAACGTTTTGAACACCAGACGGCGAAGGAACATGCCCTGCCCCGGACGCCAGGTGATCGCGAGTGTTTAAGCGAACATGAACTTTACGGAGACCCGCGTGAGTCGCTATTGCATTGGCGAAGCTGTCGGCTGTGGCCGTCGCTGGCGTCCTTGTTAAAACTACATGACGTTAATAAATAAAGTTAGGTCTAAAGGTTAATAAATAAATAAATATTATAGGACATTCTTAGCTCAGATTGACTAAGCCCCACAGTAAGCTCATGAAGGCTTGTGTTGTGGGTACTCAGACAACGACATATATAATATATAAATACAAAGAATGACTCAGAAACAAATATTTGTGCTCATCTCGCAAATAAATGCCCTTACCGGGATTCGATCCCAGGACCATCGGCTTCATAGGCAGGGTCACTACCCACTAGGCCAGACCGGTCGTCCAATTAAATAAAAACAAACAAAAATAAATAAAAATGTTTATTTACAATTACAGATCGATCGGAAAATAAGAGAGGACACAAGTATGGGCGTGAACGTTGCTGTGTACAGGTGAGATACACGGAACATTAAAAACCTCAATAATCAAAGCTCGCCTTTGGAATAGTCTCCCTGTCAAAATGAGACAGTGTCCGAACAGGTTTGCTTTTAAAAAATCCTTAAGTGAGCACTTTGCTGGCAGTACTGGAAAATCTTAATGTTTCTGCTTTGTAAGTTCATCTGATTTCATATATATATATATATATATATATATATATGTTTATGTATGTGTATTTCTTATGAATGTATTGTGTTCGTACATGTATCAATTGTATCACCTATACCTATGTTTTTGCACCGCCTACAACTTATCTGCTTTGCCTAAAGGTTGACTGGTAGAGAATGCCTTACGGCATTAAGTTCGCCTATTGTACAGTGTGTTTTCTTATGTGCAATAAAGATTAAATAAAATAAAATAAATAGTTTTCGTCAAAGCTGAGAAAAACTGCTAGTGAATATGGAGTTGTTATTTATTTTAAATAACAACTCCATATTCACTAGCAGTTTAAGGGGGCAAAGTTGTTGTTTAATCGCTCGTGCTAGTCATAGAGGAACAATTTGGCAGAGGCCGCGCCAATGTATACCTAGGAGGATTGAGTACATTTTCTCTAGTTTGGTACGATCACCTTTCTATCTCGGTGATAAGGCTCAATTTAGTATGGCAAAAAAAGTGAGGGCACCCTCCACTTTAGGTACAACTTCATGAATTAATATTGTATTTTACGAAAGTTAACGTGATAATTGATTAACTTATGTTTGAAAATGTATCCTGTCTCTTTTTTATTTCGATCGGTATAATTTTTGCAACGTTCGACCACGCATATATATTTTTTCTTCGAACAATTAATGCACTGATGGCAGATTGGTGGATGAGGCCATAGAGATAACTCTCAATGTGTGTGTGTCACGCGTAAATACTAGGAAATTGGAGGATGATGGAATCCTAGTTGTGTTTTGGCGAAACGTTACGTACTTAGTATTCTAAATAATATTGATATCCGAGGAAGCGAATGATTCCGAAATTCAAGAAGTGAAATCTTGAGCGTTGCGAGGGTTTCAAGGCACGAGGGTTAAACCAACTTTGCCTCCGAGTGTAACACAAAAATGTTCACCACACCAACGCGAAGAAAATACTAACTATGAAATACCAACAAAATCAAACCAAATCAAATTCAATCATTTGAATCACCGCTTGATACGTACGACGTTGTTGACGTTCATACGTATAAAAAAATCACTTTATCATTTAAAAGTCAATTCTACTAGCTAACATAACAACTCAAAATTTGCATCTGATTACTTTGCCCCACATGTGGATAAAATGCAACTTTCTCATTCGTTTTTGAACAATCAAGAGGGCCTTTACCAGTTGGTGTGGTGAAAATATATTTACAGTACATATGGTGCTACTTTATAGCACTAGTGCGAAAACGAGCATATTACGTTACTGTGTCGTACATTTAAAGGGCCATATGTACTGTAAAACGTTGTACGATACATGTGCGAATAGGTAATTCGCAACTCGTGTCGATTTAAAACACTCCCTTCGGTCGTGTTTTAATTTATCGCCACTCGTTTCGAATTTCCTATTTTTCGCACTTGTATCGTAATGTACTATTGCGGTATTTTAAAGCGAGTAGAAATTGAAAAATTATGTTGTACGACAAATTAAAAGTACGTACAAAGGTCCGACCACACCGCTGCTTAAACGTGAAATGTAACGATTTTTTCATCACACTTGCTCGAAAATGATCTTATTTCATGCAAGCTTTTAGGTTACATTTAATAACATTACAACATATAGACTTTTGTATAGAAACGAGGATGTATTGTGGTATATTTTTCCACGTTCATACTGCTGACTAAATATATATATATATTATAAGTTTGTTAGTTATATTGTTGTTTAATTCCAGAGTACGAGACCTCTTCGAATGTGCTTCAGCCAAGTTCAAAGTGGAAGTGAACGCTCAACAACTACACATGACTGGCTGTGTGGTGCTGCACAGGGGCTGCTGTGTAGTAGTTGTGGAAGGGGGCCCTAAACAACACGCCAAGTACAAGCGGTGAGTGTTAAGTGAAGTTTAAAGTGCAAGTGAACAACAGCTATACATGACCGGTTGTGTGGTGCTGCACAGGGGCTGCTGTGTAATAGTTGTGGAAGGGGGCCCTAAACAACACGCCAAGTACAAGCGGTGAGTGTTAAGTGAAGTTTAAAGTGCAAGTGAACAATAACTACACATGACTGGCTGTGTGGTGCTGCACAGGGGCTGTTGTGTAGTAGTTGTGGAAGGGGGCCCTAAACAACACGCCAAGTACAAGCGGTGAGTGTGAAGTGAAGTTTAAAGTGCAAGTGAACAACAGCTATACATGACCGGTTGTGTGGTGCTGCACAGGGGCTGCTGTGTAATAGTTGTGGAAGGGGGCCCTAAACAACACGCCAAGTACAAGCGGTGAGTGTTAAGTGAAGTTTAAAGTGCAAGTGAACAATAACTACACATGACTGGCTGTGTGGTGCTGCACAGGGGCTGTTGTGTAGTAGTTGTGGAAGGGGGCCCTAAACAACACGCCAAGTACAAGCGGTGAGTGTGAAGTGAAGTTTAAAGTGCAAGTGAACAACAGCTATACATGACCGGTTGTGTGGTGCTGCACAGGGGCTGCTGTGTAGTAGTTGTGGAAGGGGGCCCTAAACAACACGCCAAGTACAAGCGGTGAGTGTGAAGTGAAGTTTAAAGTGCAAGTGAACAACAGCTACACTACACATGACTGGTCGTGAGGTGCTGCACATAGGGTGTTGTGTAGTAGTTGTTGAAGGGGGCCCTAAACAACACGCCAAGTACAAGCGGTGAGTGTAAAGTGAAGTTTAAAGTGCAAGTGAACAACAGCTACACTACACATGACTGGCCGTGAGGTGCTGCACATAGGGTGTTGTGTAGTAGTTGTTGAAGGGGGGCCTAAACAACACGCCAAGTAAAAGCGATGAGTGTGAAGTGAAGTTTAAAGTGCAAGTGAACAACAGCTACACTACACATGACTGGTCGTGAGGTGCTGCACATAGGGTGTTGTGTAGTAGTTGTTGAAGGGGGGCCTAAACAACATGCCAAGTACAACTACAAGCGGCCTGCACAAGAAGAACATTAAAGATTTTAACTTCTATTGAAACTTTCAAGTCTGCGAACGATGCTATTAAGCTTAGAATAAATTTAAAAATTACTGCCTTGGGTGAAACTTGAATTCACGGCGTCTGGATCCATACTCCAGCGCTCTGCCAACTTAGCAACCAAGATCTCATCCATAGCCAGCAAATCTTTTCACCGTATGAGTATTATGGGTATAGGGACCCTAGCGACATCTACCGTTCTTACGGTATGGCGTTACACTTCTTGAACGGCTACCGAAATTCCAAGTCTATTGGAAATTCACCAATTGGTAGAGCGCTGGAGTATCGATCCAGAGGCCGTGAGTTCAAGACTCAAACAAGGCAGTAATTTTTTCACTTTAAAAAAAAATTGATAGATTATTTGACGAAGTTGAAAAACATTTTCATTTATTTCGTGAATAAATCTAATATTGTCATATTTTACATTATGTATCCATAGAAATCTGGTAAAAAATGACTAAAAATATGATTGAAAAGTTGATATTTAGAGGATTGGAGGAGGATTTAGAGGTTGATATTTGGACGCATGTAACTCCTCTGGAGTTGCAGGCGTACATAGGCTACGGAGGCTGCTTACCATCAGGCGGGCCGTATGCTTGTTTGCCACCGACGTAGTATAAAAAAAAAATGAGAGGATACCGCGGTAATTTTATGAAATACATGGCTGCAACTGTCATTTAACATTTTTCTAATTCTGAATACGAGTGTATTTAGTTTATTTATCTATTTCCAGACTAATGCTGAACCGTATAAAGTGGGAAGACGACCTGGTGAAGGACGCGGAGGGCGCCGCGGTGCCGAACTCGTGCGCGCTGGTGTGGGAGGGCGGCTCGCCGCGCCGCGCCTTCGGGGACATCAAGTTCAAGGTGAGCCGCCCGCCCTGACTGTGCCGCCCTATCATTTTTAGGGTTCCGTAGCCAAATGGCATAAAACGGAACCCTTATAGTTTCGCCATGTCCGTCTGTTTGTCTGTCTGTCTGTCCGAGGCTTTGCTCCGTGGTCGTTAGTGCTAGAAAGCTGAAATTTGGCATGGATATATAAATCAATAAAGCCGACAAAGTCGTACAATAAAATCTAAAAATTTAATTTTTTTAGGGTACCTCCCCTAGACGTAAAGTGGGGGTGAATTTTTTTTTTCGCTTCAACCCTAGAGTGTGGGGTATCGTTGGAAAGGTCTTTCAAAACTAATAGGGGTTTTCAAGAAACATTTTTTGATAAAGTAAATATATTCGGAGATAATCGCTCCGAAAGAAAAAACAAATGTGTCCCCCCCCCTCTAACTTTTGAACCATAGGTCCAAAAAATATGAAATAAAATCGTGGAAGTCGAGTTTAAGAAAGACATTAAATTAAAACTATAGCAGACATGATCAGTTAAGCTGTTTTTGAGTTATCGCAAAAAGTGTTTGTAGATGTTTATTTCACCTATACAAATTATATTTACTTTTTTATTAATAATCTAATGTAAAATATCATATTTTGTGTACGCCACTATATTATATTTCAATAAATTAAATAATATTTTGGTCCCTTACACGATATCTGTTTCTATAGAAATAGCAAGCTTCGTAAATGCCCAGTGAGACTTGGTAGGCATTTCAATCGCTTATAAAGTAACCATTTAACTGTCCAGTCTAATTGGTTCAGATTAAACATGACCAGCAATATGAGTCTTGAGGTCAGGTTATACTGGTTTACGCGTTAGTACAATAATAGCTAACAAATATGGAGGCCTACCACGAACCACGAAGTTTTGCTTCGCTGTCGCACTTACGTATGAATTTACCGCGGGCCTACCGCGAAAATCGAAGTTCGTCAATTGCGGGCATTTTTCTTTGTCACTCTATCTTAGAGAGAGTAAAAGAGAAAAATCCCCGCAATTGGCGAATTTCGGTTTTCGCGGTAGGCCTCCTGATGACTTAGATTTTTCGCGTCATTTTGACAAGTAACTTAGCAATGCTAGGATCAAAATGGCGTAATATGTATGAAAGCTTGCAGACGCTTACGCTTGTTTCCTTTCGTGTTTCATTAGGGTTCCGTAGTCAACTAGGAACCCTTATAGTTTCGCCATGTCCTTCTGTCTGTCTGCCTGTCTGTCCGAGGCTTCGCTCCGTGGTCGTTAGTGCTAGAAAGCTGAAATTTGGCATGGTTATATAAATCAATAAAGCCGACAAAGTCGTACAATAAAATCTAAAAATTTTATCTTTTTTAGGGTACCTCCCCTACTCGTAAATTGGGGGTGATTTTTTTTAGCTTCAACCCTACAGTGTGGGGTATCGTTGGAAAGATCTTTCAAAACTAATAGGGGTATTCAACAAACATTTTTTAATAAAGTGAATATATTCGGAGATAATCGCTCCGAAAGAAAAAAAAACATGTGTCCCCCCCCTCTAACTTTTGAACCATAGGTCCAAAAAATATGAAAAAAATCGTGGAAGTAGAGCTTAAGAAACACATTAAATGAAAACTATAGTGGACATGATCAGTTTAGCTGTTTTTGAGTTATCACAAAAAGTTTCCCCTTCATAGTAAAAAGACTTACTTTAATTAGGTACTGATTATGCAAATTTGCCTATTTGTTTAACTCGGGTGAAAGGTACCGTTTCGTCCCTTGGTTAACAATTTACTATACTTTAAGCTCCAGTTTAGCTTATTGTGACGGAAGAGTAACTACGGAACCCTACACTGAGCGTGGCCCGACATGCTCTTGGCCGGTTTTTTACTATCTTATTGATTCAAAGAAAAACAAGGTTTATAGGTTTCCTTCTTTTCAAAATTAGCAATATAATTTTTTTTTTTCAAGCGAAACTTATAAACCTAGTTTTTCCTTGTGTTAATAACATTCTAAAATTCTTGGAAAGTATTTAGAAGTGGAAAAGTATTTTTTACCACACCAACTGATAAAGGCCCTCTTGATTGTTCAGAAACTAATGAGAAAGTTGCATTTTATCCACATGTGGGACAAAGTAATCAGATGCAAATTTTAAGTCGTTTCCTTATGCTAGCTGGTAGAAATGAGTTTTAAATGATGATTTTGGATGATAAAATTTTATTTAAGTTAATTTGGATTTGATTTTTTTTGGTATTTCATAGTTAGTATTTTCCTCGAGTTGGTGTGGTGAAAAATGTTGTGTTTCACTCGGAGGCAAAGTTTGTTTAACCGCTCTTGCTAATATTAATACCCGAGCGAGCGAAAGATTCCAAAATTGAACCACGAGCGTAGCGAGTGGTTCGAGAAGTGGAATCTTGAGCGTTGCGAGGGTTTCAAGGCACTTTCAACTTTGCCCCCTCGTAAAACAAATAACTATTCTCTTTTTTTATGGCCGAATAAGTGGTGTTATTCCCTTTTAATAAAATTATTATTGTTACTTGCAGGTGTTGCCAACCGAGAAGCAAGCTCGGGAGCTGTTTCAAAAACACGGCGTCGAGCACTACTGGGACCTCGCCTACAGCGGCGCCCTGCTCGCCGCGCCGGAGCCCTAGCCGCGCTCCACGTGTACCCCCTTACTCATAAACGTGTACTCAAGTTACGATGCCACTGATCATCGTTTGTCCCTTTCCATCATACCAATACGTCGGAAAGGGACAAACGATGATCAGCGGCATCGTAACATGAATACACGTTTATGAATAAGGGGGTTAGTATGTAGGGTACCTCACACTGGCGTCTTCCGAGCGTCCGCGTCTAGTCAAAGAGAATTAAGACCAAGAGTGCTCACTCCATACAACGGTTTTGTTACCAAAAATACTATTATTTTCGTAGTCTACATCTAGCGTCGAGTGGCGAAACTCTCAGTACTGCTACTCGATAATAGATGTCGCGGCAAACAAAAAGTCTAATGCTCAACGATTTTCAGCTAATATTATAACTAGAATGAATAACCGGAATTCTATTTTCAACTCCTACGCTTACTCTGGTTATAATATTAGCTGAAAATTAGTACTGAGAGTTCCGCTACTCGATGCTAGATGTCGACTACGAAAATAATAAGCGTTTTGGTACCAAAACTAATGTATGGAGTGAGCATTCTATGTACTTCTTATTTCTCTATGGTCTACTCAACTCTATGGCTGCTGCTCGACGCAACGTCGGCGCACCTGCGCAGCGACGCCAGTCCCCATAGCGCTGACTGTACGCCGACCCTCAAAACGCTAGTGTGTGGTTGGCCTTAGGACTAACCTACCATTAAAAGACCATTTGTTCCAATATTCCTAAAGATGGAGTCTAAACCAGCTGTCACCGTAGCCTAACACACAGCAACATTTCTATACGATTAACAATGAGTTACGTTGCGGCCATGTCGATAAGTGATATCGATAAACTCTCGGCATTTTTTTAAATTTTAATTTTACTTGAAAGAATTTAATCTACCTAAAATGAAATGATAACTATTATCAGACAACTTTATATATTCTTATCAACCAGTTACGATTTTGCGAGTTCGATATTACAGTAAACAACGGCGGAAATTCATGGTACGCTGGCTCAAACCAACTAAAATATGTTTTCCGCAATAATTGAGTTATTTTATTATATCATAAAGTATTCATTATCCATTAGCATTTCTATGATGTTAATTTTTAGTGAACATATTGAATCTTCAATTAATCGCTATTCCGTTCCGCTGTGCAGAGATTATCGATATATAACATGATTAAAATCGAGAATTCACATCCCTAAACACATAATAAAAACCCACACATACACATTTTATGCACACATACACAGCTTGCCCACCACCTAAATGGCTACGGCTTGAGTATCCAATTTTGTGCTGAGAACAGACAACGGGGGGCCTCAGTTGCGAGCATTATGGAGGCAAGGAAGGCTCCCCTGTCTACTTTTGGATCCCTAACGACGTACGCAAGAAGCGTCCATCCCTTTATTGGAAATATTGGGCCCAGAAAGAGCCCTAGGGGCTCCTCTAGCTGCCCCTGAAGCCTTAACGACTCGACACTACAGTACCATCCGACATAAAAGGGTCACCATTTATTAAAAATTAAAAAACGATATTTCCAATAAACCAATTTTTCTTTTACGGAGGGCCGCTAGAGGATTTTCTGAGTAGGATGACTTCTGGTTATTTCACGTTTGAAGAGAATTTGAAATAGAGGTGGATTGTCAAAGAAAACTTTGTAGCCACAGTAAATTTACTGCCATCATCCAACACATGATTAAAACTTTTAGAACATCATTTGACTCTGATCCTTATTATTTCACTAATATGTGTTAAATTTGTTAAATACCAAAAAGTGACGCCATCTTACCGGGCTTCGGCTAAAGTTTGTGGCGAAACGATATCTCTGGCCTTTGATCTATTAGATGGCGCCATTTTCAATTATTTAACAAATTTAACACATACCAGTGAAAGAATAAGGATCAAAGTCAAATGGCGTTCTGAAAGTTTTAATCATGTATCGAAAGATTGCAGTAATTTTACTGTGGCTTGAATTTTTTTTTTTTTTGACAATCTACCTCTATTTCAAATTCTCTCTGATAATAGATTCACCTAATTCGTAAAATGTACGTCTAAACTGCTATATATGGTGTATAAAATAGCTGCAGTAAGCATACAAAATATATATTATTTTATGAAGTATAATTTAGATAGTAAAGTTGATAACTTTGTTTTAGTAGTTATGTCACCCATTGCAACTGTGTTGGTGAAATAAATTTTCAAAAGTAACATTCAGTGGTTTTATTCAATTATATTATATAACTATATATAGGCAAATAGAATTTGAAATATATGTTTATTGTTTAGGGCGCCATCTTACCGGGCATTACCTAAAGGTTGTGGCGCAATCGCTCGAAACTATGCCGCCATACCTTTGGCCTTTGATCGAATAGATGGCGCCACTTTTTGATATTTAACAAATTTAACTCTTATCAGTTAACGCATTCACTGCCAGGGGGCGTGGCCTAGAAACAAACTTGTATGACGGTGAACGCATATATGCGTGGGTGGCAGTGAATGCGTTAAAGGATAAGGATCAAAGTCAAATGGCTTTCTAAAAGTTTTAATCATGTCGAAAGTTGGCAGTAAATTTACTGTGGCTACAAAGTTTTCTTTGACAATACACCTCTATGTCAAATTCTCTTTGACATAGGTTATACTCATACATAAGGAGCACAAAAAATACTGCCATATTTATTTCTATACCTACGAAGAAATCTGCTATTTTTGATTCTGTCTCGTTGTTAAACATAGCTTGTCTCTTTCGGTGAGCGGGGGCTCGTGAGCGCGTGCATATTTCTCGCTTGCCCCGGCGCGACTAAAGGCAACTTGTACAATTTGTCACAAGGCAAGCGCTTCAATTTTGGAATGCCTATAACGTATCCCGAGTTATAATATCATTGGTTTTATTTGTTGTTATGATCGCACTTTAGAGGATTGTAGAGGGCTTCTACTTACAAACTAGTCCCCATTTTCCTCTCTGAATATTGAAATTATGGAGTGTGGAATTAAGAGGAGTGGCATCTGTTATGGTAGAACTGTTGCAAAAGTGTCCAGCTGTCAGCTATAATTAATAGTTCCAAATCTCTCCAGAGTAGCGCTAGAGTAGCTAAGTACCTAGGCGCTAGTGACGGAGTTAATTGCGCTGTCTATGATTTGATTTTTTTGTTCAAGTACTCTAGGTATTGTAGCGCCACCTATTTAAAGTTTTTTGATGACACTTTTTGGTACATGGAGATTTCGTTCCTTATCTCCACCTTCCGTAATTGAAATCATGGAAAATATTTCACAATGTGATGTATATTAAACATATCTATGCCCCTTGGTTTATCTGTTTTCGATTATTTGACTATCTAAGATTAAGGAGTGTATAACAATTCCATAAGAAATTTAAACCTAATTCCTATAATGATTAACGAATCAAAAAAGTCAAACGAAAACGATCACGGAGCAAAACCGCGGGCGGACAGGACATGGCGATACTATTAGGGTTCCTACCCACTGAGCATGAAACTCACAATAACTTTCAGTAAATTTTTATAGCTCACATTTGCAAGTTTAGAATGTAAAGTCGCAAAAAATCACAATAACTTTGATCTTATTGGTAGTTTAAATTTTTCTGCAAGTCAAGTAGTTTTTGTGCAATATAATACTTCAGTCAGGTCATAAGTTCTGTCACAAAGGTTTGGACTGATAAAAAAGATATTAGTACAGATACCGTATTATTCATATATATTGGTTGAAAGCTTATTTAATGCTGAATTACTTACAATATAAGTTAAAGTAATTTGATATCTCAGTTTTGCATAATTCTATGTATTATTCGGAATAATGTTATAATAATGCAAAAAATACGCGAACTGTTGAATCTAACACATAAAACAAAAGCTAATGAATCTTTTATCTATCTTAAAACATATTAGTCATGTGTATTGGTATTGCCAAAATTGCAACTGTACGTGTTTTACCAAATCTACTCGTTGGATGGCAGTCAAAAATTAATGGCGTCACTGAAAAGTACCTTAAGTTTGAAGGGAATTAGCTGCAGTACAGACTTTTCGGAGAACTAAATGTTAGTGACAAAATAACGTTCTAATAAAGTTCATATAAATAACCAATTGTATCCATTTTATTAATTAAACACTGATTTTTACTCCCTTTTTAACCGACTTCAATGTCATAGAAGGAGAAGGTTCTGTATTCGGTTGTGGCTATTTTTTTTTTTGTAAAGTATAATTGTTCAGAATCCAGCCGCGTATTCGCGTCTAACGACAATCTCAAAGTAAACAAGTAGTAAATAAAGACGTGCTCTAAATTTTAAACTAATTATCTTACGTTTTGATCAGTATGAACCAAGCTTTCACATCATGGCAAACTTTTTTATTAAAAGCTTTGTATTATTTATCAATAGAAATAAGAAATACGACTTATTACAGACAATCATCGAGGGAAAGTATGAGGGAAAAAGAGGGAGAGGTAGACCTAGAAATAAATGGATAAATAACATTAAAGACTGGACGCATACAAAAGACGCAGCCACCCTCAAGAGATTGGCAAAGACCAGAGAGCTGAATGCCATGCTGACCGCCGACGCCCATTAGACTGGGCATGGCACCAGAAGAAGAAGATTATTTATCAGTCAAAACCTTTGTGACAGAACTTATGACCTAAGTAAGTAGATACAGAGTGATTCAAAAATAAGAAACGAAGTGAAATAAAACCATTTATAATTTTCAATATTTACTCGTTCGTACGCACTCATTCACAATGATATTTACATCGCAATCAAAAACATTAACCTAAAAACACTTAAGAGATGGAATCTATGAAACTATGCTTAGGTTTCGTCACCATCTGAGCAGCTTTAACCAATAACATCTATATTAAGCTGCAGAGATAACCGACCCCCTGCGTATAAACTTGTTTGCAGAGGGGGAGGGGGGGAGTTATATCTGCAGCTTACTGTACATTCTGTGATCTACATATTATTCTGATGACAAGACTTTTTCATCTCTAAATATATACCTAGAAGTTCCATATTCAATAAGTAAGAAAATAATTGTGTTAAATTAATATATAAACCAATCGATATAATAAAGAGCTTGGATTTAATCAAAACAATGAAATTATCTTTACATAAATCTGAATAACCCATTTGCGTAATGAATGAAATTTTTCTTACAAAATAGTACGGTAATGTCTGAAAATATCGAGACGGACAAAGTGTCAAAAATATGTATACACTACCCTAATATATGGGCCATAAAGTCGTGTATACATATTATTGACACTTCGATCGTGTCGATGTTTTCAGATGTTACTGTACATACATTAAGATTAATTATTGTGTAGAAATCCAAAAATTAATCATAGTATTGAAGCTGTTCAAATGGGGACACATTTTTAGTGCATTACTTGCCTGAAGGCGAGAACCATTTAGTATTTATCTATGTGCTTTTCCATGCTTAGTTTTTGAAAGTTTCCTCAAATATCTGATATTCATACAAATAGACGACATCGCGTATGCATGTAAGGAATATGATTGAATCAGACCAAGTTGGCAGCGATTGACAGACCAGAGAGTGCAAGTGTTATTTTAAACGTCAAACTTCTATGAAAGGCGTTTACTTAACACTTGCACAGGCTGGGCTATCAAAATCGCTGCCAACTTAGCTTGGTCTGTGTCTAACGATTTTATTATCTATTAGGATCATAAGAATACTAGTAGAAATAACATAAAATTGTCACATATAAATATAAAAGTGAGTTTTTTTTTTTCAAAAGGACCCAGGCATGGAAAATCCCTTTGAAATATCAGTGGTTCTGTCACAGACAAGTCATAGCTAAAAATGTGACAAATAAACATTACCATACAATGATTTATTTCACGAATATTTCAGTTTTATAAAAATTATAATCAGTCATAAATCAAAAAATTAAATTAATTGTTGAATCAAAAACGAATACGAAAAAAATAAATTATAGTCATATAAATTATGAATACATGTTCTTCATACAGTCACGGACTTTAATGGTTGAGCCATTTAAGGTTTACTTTACTTTATATTGGACATTTCATGCCGTTAGTATTGACAAAGAGAATTTGAAATAGAGGTGGATTGTCATAGAAAACTTTGTAGCCACAGTAAATTTACTGGCATCTTTCGACGCATGATTAAAACTTTTAGAACGCCATTTGACTTTGATTCTTTCACTGATATGTGTTCAATCTGTTAAATATCAAAAAGTGGCGCCATCTTACCGGGCATCGGCTAAATGTTGTGGCTCCATCGCTCGAAACGATTCCGCCATACCTTTGGCCTTTGATCTATTAGATGGCGCCACTTTTTGATATTAACAAATTTAACACATATCAGTGGAAGAATAAGGATGAAAGTCAAATGACATTCTAAGAGTTTTAATCATGTGTCGAAAGATGGCAGTAAATTTACTGTGGCTACAAAGTTTTCTTAGACAATCCACCTCTATTTCAAATTGTCTTTGGTATTGACCAAATTAGCTTGAACCTCAGGTGGATCAACTACTAAAGTCCGCGACCGTACCTACGTTTTATTCTGATACACAAATCAAAATATATTTAAAAAAACCGCAAATGTTCGTGAAGTGCAAACATTGGTAAATTTTATTCATCACATTGTAATTTTAAATTAAAAACAATTATTCACTATTTATTATATACAAAACGCCCGAAACGAAAAGAAATCTAAATTGTTCCCACATTTTTCGTTACATTTTCGCGACAGGAAGGACTTGGATTTTATTTTATACAAGTACATATTTCAACAATAAAAGGCAAAATTTTATTAGACTCACAAGAACATAGCCGCCGACTTTCACATACTATCTCTACTGTCTTTAGCAACCAAAACGAAATGGCTTAATTTCATTGGTCGATAGGGCCCGTTGGTGATGCGGGGTGCGGGAGATTTCCAAAACGCATGTCATTATGAGTTTCACTAGCCGTTACACCACCTTACCGCCTGCAGGCAGTCACCCGCATGCTGTATATCGACCGAACTATCGACTTATGAGTTTCACTAGTCATTACACCGCCTGCGGGGAGTCCCCGCCCGCTCGACCGAGTTATCGACCAATGAAACTGAGAAATAATGCCAGACATAGATATTTTACTTGAATTTTCTTACCAAGTTTCATGTAATGAGGGCTAACGCGTTTAATTTCGCCGCTAGGGGCGCTAGTGTATTCAGAAGTCTTTCAAAATGTCAAGTACATAGTGTTTTGGGTGTTCCTTTTTTATCACGAATTTTCACTCCTTACGGTAAATCTTTTTTATATTTTTCATTATTCACGGTAAACATTAGATATAGTTCAATAAATGTTAGTGATTTAAAAAAGTGCTAAACAAAAAGTATGCAAATTAAACATGATTCAAAAACGGCAAATATAGACGATAAAATACTTTTGTGTATATTAGAATGTATTTTTTTTTATATGGACAGTAGAATTTTGAGAGCTGTTTTTCTGGACCGAGTTCTACAGTGGCGCCAACTGGTGAGCACAAAAACGGTAGCCCTCATTCCAGCAGGTCGTTTTAAAATGAGGCGTAACTTAAGATTATCTGGCGGCGGCGTTCTAGTGACTCTTAAAGTCGAGATGTTGGACGTGACTTTATAATGTCAGACTTTGAACACTAACGACGTTTGAATCATCTTAACGAGTAAACTTTCGAATTATGATTCTAAGGCATTTGGAAATCGATAAAAACACTCTACTTAACTTTAAATAATTTGTTAAATATCAAAATGTGGTGCCATCTAATAGATCAAAGGCCAAAGGCATCCTTTAGGTGGTGCCCGGTAAGATAGGGCCACTTTTTGATATTTAAGAAATTTAACACATCAGTGAAAAGATAAGGACCAAAGTCAAATGGCGATCTAAAAGTTTTAATCATGTGTCATAAGATTGCAGTAAATTTACTGTGGCTACAAAGTTTTCTATGACAATCCACCTCCATTTCAAATTCTCTTTCATATGGTAAATAAAATTACTACAATCCATGTAACTTGGAAATATCACATCACGTCATTTTTTTCATAGAAATTTGACGATTGTCTACAAAATAAATAGACCCGTTGAAATGATTCAAATGTCACTATGAAGTATGAGATGTCCAACCATGAAACCATGGATATTACATTAAGTCTGGTCTCTTCCTGTCGCTACCGAGAGATCAGCTGGTGGTATAGTTGTGTCGTTCTCGAGAACGTTCTCCGTTTACTATGGAGAATGTTCTCGCGCGAGAACATTCCCAATACAAAACGGAGAACATTCTCGAGAACGGCACAAGTATAGTGGTGGCCAGCGTGCCCCGAGGCCCCGAGGCGGCGCGTGACGCAAGCCGCACACACGATGTGGCATTGCCGCAGTCGCATGTGGCATTCAAAAACTGTTGGTGTCTGCGCCATTTTTTAGTTAACTTACACTTTTTTATGGTATTTTTTCTGCTCAGAATCGCGAGCTCTTTCGAGCCAAATAAGGGAAATATTTCCCAAAATTCCCATACACGGACCTTCCATTTTGTTACCGTAATACGAAGTGTATGAACAATGACAACGGAATGGCGTTATAAATCTTGGGACACTTTCTCCTATCAGAATCGAACGAGCTCTTGTTCTGAGCAGATCATGTGAATCTAAATAAGCGAGGGTAGTTTTCGGCAACCAAACTATACAAGAATTTTGCGTGACGCACGATGCCGCCTCGATTAAGCCAAAGGTGACCGCGACAGTCAGTAAAAATGACAGTTTTTTCTTAAATATTCCTTAAAACCTGTTTTTGCTCCTCATTCCAACTCCCATTTATCTACCTTAATCCTATATAATATACAATTTGTTTTGGCCATCAACGTTCATACATATAGTAATTTAGAACAAAAACAGGTTTCAAGTATAAAACAAAACTTAATCTTCATTTTTCTTACATAATTCCCTAAAAATACTGTCATTTTTACCAACGCACGATATAATTTATCACACTAGAGACTAGATTAATTCTTCGTTGTCGGCGTAACCCCTAACAGCCCGGAATACCCCCTGAACTGGTTCGCCATGAAGTCCCTGTACATAGCCAGCTGCCTCTGGTCCATGGAGCCGGCGAGGCTGCTATACAGAGCGCTCATGTACATGGGGTCTACGTATGGCATGCTAGGAACGTTCTTCTGCATATCCATCATCTGCTGCAAACTATTCTGGCCTTTAAAAACGTTCTGCAGCAAGTTGTTTTGGAGTAAATTCGCTTGGGAGTTCCCCGAGCCGGTGGACGACGTCGGGGAAACGTCGTCTCTTTGATTGACTTGGTAATTCGGGACTATTATAGGAGGTTTCTTAACGCCGGACTGCGAAGGGCTGGTATAAGATTTTGGGAACTCTTTAGGGGGTGTTGGAGTTTTTGCAGTAACGAATTTTCCGTTTGAAGATCTTTTTTGCTGTCTAGATTTAGTGGGCGTTTGGGACTTGGGGTTTACGAGCGTTATTTCTAAATTGGAGCCTACGACGGCTTTCCCGTCTATTAAAGTGTAGTTTTTCGTTAGATTTTGCGCTGTGCTGGATACTTTAGAGGGTGACGGGACGCTCGGGATTCTAACAATTTCTACAGCTGGTTTTTGACCCGGGGGTAGCGTTTTGCAGGTCAAATCTAATATATCTTGCGGAGGAGTGGAGGGTACTGCGACTGTGCTGTTTCTCTGCGGTTTTAGAGGAGTTCCGAGTAACACATGCGGGGGCGGCATGAAAGGGTCTTTAGGGTTTCCGTAGACGGTTTTCTCAGGGCCCGAGGAGCCGAACGCGCTGGTGGCTTGGATGACTTTGGGGGGTACGCCGTTGGGGTAGTTGGGAGGGATGATGTTGTACATCTGGAAGATCTGGGCCTGCGTCATTATTTGGTGCTGGACGGCTGGAGACAGAACGAGGGGGGCGAGCGGCGCGAGGGGAGCCACGGGGCCGAGGGGCGCGGCGGGCCAGGGGGCGGGGCCGGGGGCGGGGCCGGGGGCGGGGGCGGGGCCGGGGGCGCTGGGGATGGCGGTGACCTCGAGCCCTCGCTCTTTGAGGATGTCTAGCTTTTTCTTCTTGACGGCTTGAGGGCTTTCGGGGTATTCGTCCAAGTCTATGATCTCTGGCGTTTTAGGTTTGTAAGGGACCTGGAAAACAAAATGCATTTTTTTTTAATTTGATACAATATACAAATTCATTTGCTTGGGTTTATTGAGTGGAGGGGAATTTGTTATGTGATGAACAAACTGCGTTGTGGGCTGATATCTATACCAAAATCTATTCTTCACCGAGACTAACTATCTTCATAGAGTGAGGCCACACTGGTGCATTGCGTCGCGTTGTTTCGTCGCAAGCGTCGACGCAGCGTTTTACATATATTTATTATGACATACCACATTAATGCGTTGCGACGCCGCGACGCAAACGCAACGCTCCAGTGTGGCCTCTCACTCATACCAAATTTGAACGAAACGCTGTCTCACTGTCGCACTAATATGGAAGATTGATAGAAGATATTACAATTTCATTTGCATTTCATCAGAACGTCCACTTTGAAATTTCTACTCTATCAAATCGTCCTCTTCACCATTTCAGCCACTCAAACAAAATGTTCACTCTTCCAAATGGCCGACTGTATAAACTGATAAACGGACAAACGAACAAAAGGTTCCGTTTTTGCATTTGCTAGAACCCTAAAAATGAAATTAAGGGATTTGCCACACTGGATGCGGTCTGCGGTCAGGTCATTACATCATTCCGGCATTATCTAACCTGACCGCAGACCGCATCAAGTGAGGAAAATCCTTTCTATATTTTTTAGGAAGTTGCTACTTAATCAGGACGACGCATATCGCAGCCTAGTAGCGAACCTTCATCGCGTTTTTTTTTCGGAAACATCCTTTTATCTTTTAAATACAGGGAATATTTTGATTAAGTGGGCGTTTTGATACAGTGGACTTTTAGAAACAGTGGACCTCTCGACACAGCGGACGTTTTGACACAGTGGACGTTCTGAGACAGTGGACACTGTGGACCCAAAGGCAAGATCCTCAGGAATGGTCGCAGTGAGCGAACTCCTATACTCTGTACCATTAGGTACTTAAATAATAGTAAACAAACAACTCGCTTCGCTTTTCGGTGAAGGAAAACATCGTGAGGAAACCGGACTAATCCCAACAAGGCCTAGTTTACCCTCTGGGTTGGAAGGTCAGATGGCAGTCGCTTTCGTAAAAACTAGTGCCTACGCCAAATCTTGCGATTAGTTGTCAAGCGGACCCCAGAAGAAACAATTTGTACATTTTCGGGTAGTTAACCAACCAAATACAAAACCGCCTGGATCTGTCACTGAACGACCTGACTTTAACCTAAATCATTTGATCACGTAATGTTTTCATCTACCCTCAACTGGCTTAAGGAGCCATTTGAGGGTAGATTTTGTTTACTTTTAAATAGAAGTAAATACCTAAAGATAAAGAGTATAATAAAGAAGCAGAAAGTATAGTAGTTACCTCCACAATCTCATCGTCACTATGCGTGGGCGGAGGCGGTGGGTGGTGGATGCCGAAGTTGGTGACGGGGCCGGGGCCGGGGGCCGACGAGGCCGGCGGGGAGGACGAGGCCGAGTCTGGCCTCAGGGACCCGGGCGCTGCAACAATTACGCGAAGCGCTTACAAAAAAGTGCAATTGGGAGAATCAACTTTTTAGCGTCACTCGTTGCCATGGTTACGATTAGTTGTCCAGGGGACAAAAGTTAATTGAAATACTGATTTTATGGTACTTAAATGTATTAAACTTGCGTTTTTGTGGTCGTTATAACCAATGTCCATAATGGGCCCCCTACTAAGCATGTTAATAGAATGGCATACAACGTCTTTTCAAACAAACTGTGCCACTGTTGTCCCTTGGACAACGGGACAGGATAACAAAACAAAAAAAGTTGATTCACCCAATTATACTTGTAAATTGCTACAATTTGGGCAGCAAAACATAGTTATATTCTACAGTGGTACAAAAAAAATATAAGGAAAGGCATTTTTTGTTGTAAATAACACCTTTAGTTTAGAGTTTATTATTTCTGGTTTTTAAAGTAAATATAAAAATATATTCACTATGTAGCAGGGATGTTGCGAATATTCGCATCTGTATCCGCAACCGCGTAACTTCCGCATTATTTTCAAAATCCGCATCCGCATAGAATCGATGTGCTTAATGCGGATGCGAATGTGGAACAGGTCAGTACAGGCACGTGTTAGTGTCGGTAAGTGCTATGTGAGTTCGTCACTAGCCAATAGTAATCACGATACGTTTTTGTGATTCGTCGATCGAGCACTTATTAGTTAGCCTATGACGGACAGCGGCAAGAAGTGACGAGTTTGTTTTATTTGGACTTCAGTATGGTAATGCGATTGTGGGGCGAAGGATGTTAATATAACTCTTTTTAGGGCATTTTGTCAGTCTTTTTATACATGCAGCCTGTGGGTCAAGTGTACGCAGAAATCTCTCAATGCCTTACGCATCCAGTATAATAACGGTTTCAGGGTGTTCTTGGGGTTGCCTCGTTTTTGCAGTGCGTCGGGGATGTTTGCGGAAGCTCACGTAGATAGCTTTCAAGCCATAATGCGCAAGAGAGTGGCCTCCCTGATGCGCCGTGTTAGAGTCAGCCCCAACAGCCTTCTGAACACTGTTATTGACAGTTTAGATTGTCCAATAGTTGCAAAGTGGAACGCCATGCACATGAACAAATTGAACAGTAGAGGTCTTGTTGGGCTATTTTAGTTATAAAACTTAGATTTAGGTTAATTTAATTTATTGTATTATATGGATAAATTAAATTAAATTAAATTATTGCATTTTAAATCACGACATTATTATCATCACGTTGTAATATTAAATTTATATTTTTAACTTAATTATTATTTTAAAATCTGACATTTTAAAATTATTTCATTTTTAATTTATTCTTATTATTGATGTTATGATTTGACAATGCTTTAAATTAATTACTTAATGACTTTTTTTAATGAAATGAAATATAAGTATTGTTGTTAAATTATAAATAGAATGTTATGAGTGTTTCGTTTCGATTGAATAAAACCAATAGCGAACATGATCGTGAAAAGGCTCAATGCATTATCATATTATAGGAAGGAACTTACGACCACTTCCTCAAATAAAACACCCAGATCGAGACATCTCGGGTATTTTTTTATTTTATTTTGATATATATTTTTTTTCCTACTCCTCTACTGTTATCTGTCATTTATGCATTCATTAACACGAATATAAGAACATACATAAAAGGTTTCAAGAAAAGTCTATATTGTCTATTCCTCATAACCAACAAAACCAAACATCTTCTTGCGCATCGTCTTGTGCTTTTAATCGCTATAACGTTACTGCGATTAATGGCTACCAACCTAACAAAACCAAAACGAATACAGTTTTAAACTAAGTGCATTGCTGCCAACTTACAAAATATTCATTTGGTTGCATAGTAAAAACAATCACTCCATAAGTCAGAAACACGCATGTGACACCCGTAATATAGCGACACCCATAGACTACGAAGACCGCTTAGCGTTGCTTGTTAGTCTCCGTAGGCTACGGTGGCCAAAATCGAGAAAAAACTGTCCAAAAATTTAATTTAGCAAGTAGCAAGTACCAGTGCCTCATGAGTTACGAGAAGGTGTCGCTGATCGGCCGGCCGCGGCCCGGGGCGGGCCGGGCGCGTAACAAGGTATGCTCGCGCGTCTTGGCTATATACTTTTGCTTTGTTTGCCTAAATTAAGATTTATTTTTGTTGACTCGTAGGAAAAGTATTGTATGCAACGTTGTATAAGTAGGTCAAAAAATGCTCGTGGCGTATTCCTTTACAATGTTCGCCTCCGCCTTCGGCTCCGGCTCACATTGTAACTCACGCCACTCGCCTTTTTTGACCCTTCTTATACAACTATTGCATAAAATACTATAATTGGATAGTGTAGAATTAGAATAGCTCATTTAATGGTTATTTTGCCTATAACGAAATCAACTAGACCCAGAAAAGTCGGCCAAGTTTCTGTTTATTAAATCTAACGCACCTATATTCTTGTTCAAATACTGAAAGTTTCATTTGTTTTTAAATAAAAATTACTAAAATGTAATATTTGACGTTTTTTACGTACCAAATCTTGAGCGTGAGCCTTTAAATATCCGCATTCGCATCCGCGGACGTCAAAAAAAGGCATCTGTCTTATGTAGTTTGAATAATACTACGTATTCTATTCTACTCTAGAAACCTACCTACTAATTTGTATTGAGTATAGATATACTTATAATGATAATGATTTATTATTACGATGTTTTTACTATGTATTTCTTGTCTTTTTGAAAGTAGTGACGAAATTATTCTATGATGGTGGTGGACGCTGAAACAAATGTTGACATTTAAGTGGGCGGTGGCCACAAAAAATTTGAGAACCTATGATTTATATTGTTATAAATTAACTAAATGAAATCTAATAAAAAAAAACTGCGTGGAGTCCCTCCGCGCGGAAGAAGTGAAACTTCGTAATGTGGAGATGATAATAATGCTCTAAAATAAATACATGTTTATAATAAGAGGTAAGTGATACGAAGTTCACCGGGTCATCTAGTAATGAATATTATAAATTAAAAAACGGAGGGACTCCTCGCACATTTTTTTATAAATTAAGATTTATAAAATAGATTTAATAATACATATATTGAAATATATATATATATATATATATATATATATATATATATTAAAAAAATCCTAAATAATAGAAAATATAAAAAGAAAAAACCGGTCAAGTGCGAGTCGGACTCGCCCACCGAGGGTTCCGTACTTTTTAGTATTTGTTGTTATAGCGGCAACAGAAATACATCATCTGTGAAAATGTCAACTGTCTAGCTATCACGTTTCATGAAATACAGCCTGGTGACAGACGGACGGACGGACGGACAGCGGAGTCTTAGTAATAGGGTCCCGTTTTACCCTTTGGGTACGGAACCCTAAAAATACAAAAAGTCAGGTTACACAGAGCTTTGAACTCGGATCGCTGGATTCAGAGTCCAGAGTGCTAACCATTACACCATAGAACCGGCTGAGCTACTCGACGAATTTACTCATCACAAACTCTTACTACTTTATGTTACCGATTATAGCGTTAAACGTTTAACGCAACCTTGTTGGAAGTCGCAAGAAGTTAGTAATAAACATAAATAAGAATATTAAAAAATCCCCTCCTATGAACAGTCCCCCAGATCTGTCCCCTGCGGAAGGGTGCCCATAAGGCTGGCTACGTTCCCTCGTTGAATGGCTATCTTGTTATTGTGTCAAACAGAAAATAATAAAAATGACTGATCATAAGAATTAATCAAAAATATACAGAATAAAACAAACATGAATGCAGAGAACGCTGGGTCGATACCAGCTCCCGGGCCTCCAGGCTTTGGTAACTTCTTCATTCTGATATAAAAGACATCTCCTTCAATTTAAATAATAGAAAGAATAGTGTTTCAAATTTCAAATAAAATATGTTAACCTTTTAAACGCCACGCCTATCGTACGCGGCGCGTAATCGTGAACGCATGAAGGTTGATATTGGGCTGTAGCCGCGCGCGTCATATGACGTCTTTGGCGGTCAAAAGGTTAATAACAAACTTGCCCTTATATTTGCGGTTAACAACTTTAAATATGATAAATTACACGGAAGCAGTTTGATTACGAAAACAATATGAACTTATGATCCACATATGTTCGGCTTTCGTATGTCTGACTGTTCCTTCTACAAGTCGCTGTTATCTGCCGATTCCTAGTGAAATTTTATGATTAGGTTGGGTAATTATTATTTTTATACTACGTCGGTGCCAAACAAGCATACGGCCTGACTGATGGTAAGCAGTGTCTGTAGCCTTAAATTTAAGAAATGTCGGAACTAAAAAGGACTACAGCTTGCATGATCACTAGTTTATTTATATTAGGATATAACAATATTGTTCGAAATTGAGGGGGGATTCAAATCTTCTCGGGTCAGAGGTCAGAGGTGTAGGGTTAGAGCCGGCGTAGCTTTATTTGACGTTCATAAGCGCATTGTAATATGCCTACTTGAATAATAAACTATCTTTATTTCCGCCGTCATTTAGAAAACATTTTATCACATGTATTGACAAAAAAACAATGATCGAACCTGCTCACAAAATCACCGTTAATCTATTGAGACATACAACCTGTGATCCATCACCCGAACATATAAAAGCATTTTGATCAAGCCGTATTCGAGACCTTCGCTTCGTTGGGGCAGTGATTAATTAACCAAATAAATTAGGTACGTAACCAAGTCTTTAAAGATCTACTTTACAAAGTCTTAAACATAAATTCAATCTATTGTCTAATTACACACTTTTTTGTTCTACCGTTTATAATTCATTGCCGTTTATAGAACACACCAGTATTTATTTAATTTTAGTATATTGAAAACTTACAATAGTATTACAGAGCCAATTACAGGTTCTCACTTATAGAAATATAATAAATATTAAAAAGCTTTTGCCCAACTCAATTTACACATCCAAGTTTACAAAAATAAATCAAAAAAGAAAAAAGTAGTTGAATCCTGTAAGTATTTGGGACAACATTGATATAAATAAGTACGGCGTGTCAAGGTTGCAAGAAAGACTGATTGGAGTCAGATACGAGTACCTAGGTCCTTTGTAAATAATTTGTTCGTTTTATTGACCTTGAATACGGAACACAGCTACATAAATGTAACCCGCCATCTACCTTACCAGCTTTGTCACCAAATTTTGTTTTTCACGTTCATTCATTACTACCAGTAACACAAACCTTATTGAGCTTGCTATGCAATTCATTCAATCACAATCAATGTCAATTTTCTAATATGTATAAGTATATATCTCCTCACCGATTTCGATGACGGCGACCCTAAATAAACATTATGGACGTTGTCTAAAATGGGCCCTAATTTGGCTGGCCGGAACTTGCTCTTAAATGCTCTATTGCACGCGTGACAATAAAGTTGGTCGGCTGAGTTTAACTCGTACAAATACAAATACTTTATTAATAACGCCAAGTTACATGTCAGGTACATTCTATATCAAATTTAAAATTAATTGAAATATTATTTCATTTTAATATACACATTGAAATATTCCAGTAAAACTTTCAAATACTGACTAGAGAGATTATATCATAGGGAGTTCGTAGAACTCGTTTACGGAATAAAATAAATGATTAAGAAGCCACTTGCGTAATCTAGCTTTGAAGACCACCGCAGAAGTTGCATCTTTTTTTATTGTGTCAGGTAGTCTATTATACACAGCCGGCCCGAGATGTATACCGACTTTTCTGATCTGCGTAGTTTGTGGGGGGAGTGACGAGGAGATGGGCAAGCTTGTTGCTACGCATCGCGCGGGATTCGTTCACACCTCGTTGTCTAAACGCATCGTAATTTTTATATGTAAAGAGAGCAACTTGGAAGATGTGCTCACAGGGAAGGGGCAAAATATCCAATTCCTTAAACAACTCTCTGCACGACACGTCATCGGGCACGCCCGCAATAGCGCGTATCGCCCGCTGTTGCATCCTGAAGACTCGATCGGCATCGGCAGCCCGCGCCCACAGCTCCACGCCATAGGTGAGGAGGTACACGTAGGAGGGCTTAGGTTTCGCTTTACAACTTTTATAAGTATTAGGCTCGGATAGACCTTTAGGCGCAATACAGTTTAATATCTTTAATATTCGAGTTCCAACAAAACTTACCTTAACTTTGTTGGGTTTAGACACAACACATTATTATTAATCTTTATTTTTCGCTTTCCTATAGGGCATCTAGTTGGCGACAATTTGAAATACGGCGGAGTCTGTGGATAACTCCTATTTATATACCACTCAAACACAACTGATATTAAAACAACAATTTGGAAAAATTTCATTGTAACTGACAAGTTCAAAATAGTAAAATTAAATAAAAATAATGTTCTATAATGTTAAAATGTTTGTGTCGTACGATCGCTCAAATATGAATGAAACCCGGTAGCAAGCACGAATGTATCGCGCTATGAGTCACACACACACACACACACCACCGCACAACCACACAACTGAGCGACTCGACGTGCACTAAGCAATACAATTTGACTGTAAATGTAAAATGGAGCGCTCCCCGGAAGACTGGCAGGACTGAGAACTGACGCTGACGTAATAAAAAGGCACCCTGCGTGCGCCAATGTTCACATAAAATTGCGACTCGATTATTGGGAGTCCAAAAATGTTTCTTATACAATTTAACATCATAATTATCATCTGTCATTCATGTTTATAATGGCAATCATCATAAATATATCTTATACCTTTAAACGAACAATTCTTTTATATAAATATATTCTTGTATATAAATATATATATATATATATTTCTGTGATCTCGGAAACGGCTCTAACGATTTCGCTGAAATTTGGTATATGGGGGTTTTTGGGGGTACACAATCGATCTAGATTAGTCTTATGTTTGGGAAAACGCGTGTTTTCGAGTTTTCATGCGTTTTTCTTTCGACGCAGAATATGGTCGCTAATTTCGTATTGCCGGCCACTGTCCGACTGGTCCAGCGGGTTAAGACGCGGACTGCTAAACGAGTGTTACGGGTTCGAATCTCGCCCGGTGACTAGCTTTTGTTTTTTTTTTTTTTATATGTTCAAGTTTATATGTAATTTTTTAATTTTTATTGTATTAGACAAGTTTAATTTAGTAAAAAATGTAGTTACGATTATCACCTATACACCACCATATTACAATAAATAGTTATAACAAAGCAAAGCAAATAGAGCAAAGCTCGGTCGCCCAGGTACTCTAATACTAATATTAATACTTTCTTAACATGACGATTTCAAGTACATAATATTGTTTAATATTATATTTATTTTTTACTTTACCTAAACTGTTTAAGGTTATGTCAGAATTAGAACTGCGGCCTTCACAGAATCGAACTGTTTCTATAAAAATTAGTTAAGCTAGGTTAGGCTATAACTACCCTCGTAGAACCCCCCTTTATCAGGGCCCCTACTCCATTTCAAAACATTGCCAGGTTGCCTGGGCCCCTAGGCCCGGGTCCGGGCCTTGTGTTGTGGCCGTTGTGGGCCTAGGCGGAAATCTGGCCCTGCTCGTAGAACAGAACGGTTATTAAAATAAATAAGAGTACAAATAAGTTTTATTTTGGACAGGAACCAAAACTTATATCAGCGTTCTAGGGCAGGAGGGACCCTATATATCTTCAAATGAAGTGACATATAACATCGATCGAACTTCAATTCAAGAAGTTCGTTTGACCATCAACTATATTTCGTCACTTCATCTCTCAGATATAAATTTATAGTACCTGGGCGACCGAGCTTTGCTCAGTTATAACTATTTATTGTAATATGGTGGTGTATAAGTGATAATCTTAAATTAATTTTTTTACTAAATTAAACTTGTCTAAAACAATAAAAATTAAAATATATATATATAAACTTGAACATATAAAAAAAAAACAAAAGTTAGTCACCGGGCGAGATTCGAATCCGTAACACTCGTTTAGCAGTCCGCGTCTTAACCCGCTGGACCAGACGGACGAAATTAGCGACCATATTCTGCGTCGAAAGAAAAACGCATGAAAACTCGAAAACACGCGTTTTCCCAAACATAAGACTAATCTAGATAGATTGTATACCCCCAAAAACCCCCATATACCAAATTTCAGCGAAATCGTTAGAGCCGTTTCCGAGATCACAGAAATATATATATACAAGAATTGCTCGTTTAAAGGTATAAGATAGACCATGTAGATGTTTAGAGATACATTGAGTTGTTTGGTGGGCTCCGGCATTTTATTTTCAAAGAGAAATACTATGGGTAACACCCTAAGTTTTGGTTGAAAAGCCATGTGGAGTTAGAAGAGTCCTGATTTAACTGTAAGGATGTTTCCTATATTTAAAACAAATTATTTCACACCATGTATGAAATAAAGCACCAGAACATCATTCATAGAGAAACAGCAGTTATTTTTAGACTATATTTCTATTTTGAAAATCGTATAGAACTACAAAGAGTAGGTAATTTGACCGTGACGTCATTTGCTAGTAATTCATATGAATTCCATAGTGATTAGTAATTGTTCGAAGAAAAAAATTAAATATGCGTGCTCAAATGTTGCAACAATTATACCGAGAGACAGGATAAATTTTCATAGACAAGTTAATCAATTATCACGTTATCTTTCGTAAAATACTATATTAATCCGTGAAGCAAGGCTCGGAACCGGTTTTTTTCTTCATACAAAAAGTACCGGTATTATTACGTTCTTTTTCGTTCTTTGGTTTATTATTTCTTTTTAATGGGACTATCTAATAATGCTAAGTTGTTACCTAAATATATGATCCAGTCCTACGTAAAGAGTACAAAATAATTAAAAATATATTGCTATTTCGGGATTTAAAAATAAACCGGTTCCGAGCCCTGTCGTGAAGTTGTATCTAAATTGGGGGGTGCTCTCACTTTTTTTTGCCATATTAAATAGAACCTTATCACCGAGTCTGTATCTTTAGGTATTTAAAAGGATGTAAACAACCAACGATTAGGTATTTTATTGTGCAAGAAAATTCTTCAATGCAAATAAATTTAACTCGATGTGCCAAAACTTGCAGAAGTTTTACTACGACATATTACTTACTCAACGTAATAACGAAGCTGCTCTAATCGTGCTATTTTCTTAATAGGCATATATTGGGATGATTTGATTAATCAATAGTGCCGGCCGCCTATCACGCCACGCCTGCCTCAATGACATCCTCCGTCGTGCCTTTGTCAGTGACGATGGTAAGAGGCCCGACGGAATGACTCTTGTGCCCTTATTTGGGACGCAACGTGTGTGGACTCCCTGGCACCGTCTCACCTCGGCTCAACATCATTGAGAGCGGGCGGGGCGGCCGTAGCTGCAGGGTGTAGTATAGTGGACGGCTGTACTCACGCGTGCTGGCGGGCGCGCCGTGCTGGGCCCGCGCCGGCTTGACGCGCACGGCGGGGGGCGCCGCGCCGGGTGTAGTATAGTGGACGGCTGTACTCACGCGTGCTGGCGGGCGCGCCGTGCTGGGCCCGCGCCGGCTTGACGCGCACGGCGGGGGGCGCCGCGCCGGGTGTAGTATAGTGGACGGCTGTACTCACGCGTGCTGGCGGGCGCGCCGTGCTGGGCCCGCGCCGGCTTGACGCGCACGGCGGGGGGCGCCGCGCCGGGTGTAGTATAGTGGACGGCTGTACTCACGCGTGCTGGCGGGCGCGCCGTGCTGGGCCCGCGCCGGCTTGACGCGCACGGCGGGGGGCGCCGCGCCGGGTGTAGTATAGTGGACGGCTGTACTCACGCGTGCTGGCGGGCGCGCCGTGCTGGGCCCGCGCCGGCTTGACGCGCACGGCGGGGGGCGCCGCGCCGGGTGTAGTATAGTGGACGGCTGTACTCACGCGTGCTGGCGGGCGCGCCGTGCTGGGCCCGCGCCGGCTTGACGCGCACGGCGGGGGGCGCCGCGCCGGGTGTAGTATAGTGGACGGCTGTACTCACGCGTGCTGGCGGGCGCGCCGTGCTGGGCCCGCGCCGGCTTGACGCGCACGGCGGGGGGCGCCGCGCCGGGTGTAGTATAGTGGACGGCTGTACTCACGCGTGCTGGCGGGCGCGCCGTGCTGGGCCCGCGCCGGCTTGACGCGCACGGCGGGGGGCGCCGCGCCGGGTGTAGTATAGTGGACGGCTGTACTCACGCGTGCTGGCGGGCGCGCCGTGCTGGGCCCGCGCCGGCTTGACGCGCACGGCGGGGGGCGCCGCGCCGGGTGTAGTATAGTGGACGGCTGTACTCACGCGTGCTGGCGGGCGCGCCGTGCTGGGCCCGCGCCGGCTTGACGCGCACGGCGGGGGGCGCCGCGCCGGGTGTAGTATAGTGGACGGCTGTACTCACGCGTGCTGGCGGGCGCGCCGTGCTGGGCCCGCGCCGGCTTGACGCGCACGGCGGGGGGCGCCGCGCCGGGTGTAGTATAGTGGACGGCTGTACTCACGCGTGCTGGCGGGCGCGCCGTGCTGGGCCCGCGCCGGCTTGACGCGCACGGCGGGGGGCGCCGCGCCGGGTGTAGTATAGTGGACGGCTGTACTCACGCGTGCTGGCGGGCGCGCCGTGCTGGGCCCGCGCCGGCTTGACGCGCACGGCGGGGGGCGCCGCGCCGGGTGTAGTATAGTGGACGGCTGTACTCACGCGTGCTGGCGGGCGCGCCGTGCTGGGCCCGCGCCGGCTTGACGCGCACGGCGCGGAGGGAGCTGCGCGCGGGCGCGGCTCCGGCCGGCGGCGTCGCGCCCGGCGGCCGGCTCTGCAATACAACATGCTACTTAGCCCACGATATCTATAATAGTACAAGAGTTGTATGAAAATTTGTAGATGACTACGTACAGGCATCTCTCGCTCTATCGCTCTCTTACACTCAGTCATCAGTCGTCCGGTTGCACTCACAAACAAGTCATACTCCGGGTGTGCCTCGAGCACGGAGTTGAGCAGAGTGCGCCCGCCGCGTTCCGCTAACAGCGGGTGCCGCCGCGCGCGAGTGACGCAGTTAGGCCCAAATAATCGCATGAAGGCCTCGACAAGGGCTACGCTATCAATTGTGTTTCTAATAACACCGATTGTGAATTTTGCTTAAGAGAGCCACCTACGTAGCCGGAGCGAGTCGTACCCTAGATGTCCCTGCTGAAATAGAGTAGGGTAAATGTACGGATAATAGGTGTGTATCTTTTTTTATAACGCCCTGGGATACGACTTTTGAACTTGCTCCAACATAAGGATATATTTACTTTCATGCAAACAAAAACAAAGTGCCTTAATGCGGAAAGGCGCCTGGCAAAGATGGTGTTCCTGCTGAAATGCTGAGGAAATATGTAATGAGGTGTGGAGAATGGGTAAATGACCGACGTGATGAATTAGTGTTCGTCCCCTTACACAAAAAAAAGATATACCAAGACATGCGGCAATTATAGAACCATCGCGCTGATCTCCCACGCAAGTAAAATCCTCTTACAAATAAATAACCAGCGGCTCAACTGAGTGGCCTAAGTAAGGTACGAGATTGAAAAGCTTGATTATATAACTACGCGTGCGCTAAAATGTTTGTGCCGTACACGCACACGTCATGCAAGCGGTGTGCCGTCCCTTATAAGAATCTGTATAATACAAAGCGCATGTGCACGTCTACGCCCCAAGGCTCGGAAACCGATTATAATTCCAAACCGTTATCATGTACTTGGCGCAAAACGTTTTAATTTTGGTTTCGTTGGTAAAACCGTTATTTTAAAACCGGTTTCTAGAACATTACTATAAAGTTCTTGTCATATTAACCGGTTTACAACAATAAAAACCGGTTTATTCCTGTCGGTGTCTTTGTCTACGCAGGACAGCACCAGGCCGGCCGGCCATCTCGTCGCTCCTCGAATAAACCGGTTTATTTAGGTTACGATAATATGTAGTACATTGTGCAACGAGGGCGGTAAGTGACATTTTGGAAGCGTGGGTGGAATCAAATAGCCGAGTTTGCAATATACTTACCCCGCGGAGTTACAAACAATGTTTTTCATCACATTTGCGAAGAAAAAACTAAATTTTAAGCGGAATTATTCTTAAATACGGTGAGGTATCAAACATTCGTCCGCCATATTGCATTTGTTGACCGGTTAGGCATCGAAGGCACAGACCTATTCGGCATTCAGCCACGATTGAAAATTATGTAAAAATATTTTAAACGGCAATTAAATTAATCGAATTAAATATTTTTAAGCATAAACAACCATATTAAATTATTAACGGCAGAATTTTAAAGTAAAATTTATTTACGCTACTTTGTTTTGTATGAATTAGTGATGTAATTTAAAAACAAGTATACTTTTTTTTTCACAATCTATAACTCTCACGGGAACAATATAGGCCTTTGTCCTTCAGGACATCTGAATGAAATTAAATCGTTTTCGAGCAAGTGTGATGAAAAATTCTTGAAACGTTCGCGCGCGAGAGTACGGTGTAAAACCAAAATAAACGGTTCCGACCCTTGCAACGTTCACAACGGGACACAAAATGTACAAAATAATATCTTATCTTATCTTATCTTATCTTCTAATTTCCGGGGGCCCTTGCGGATACACTTCGACCCATAGGGATCTTTTGTGTAGTTGCCCCCTAAGGAAAGACCCATTAGCTACTCAAGAGCCTTTTTAACCATTTCCATGTGTCGGATGATGGAGCTTATGGGTAGCCTTTTGAATTCCTTTGGTTCCAGATAGCCTGCTCCAAAGTTCTTCATTCTTTGTCTGGCGAGGGCGTGACATTCATACATTAGGTGTGTTACTGTCTCTTCCTCTTCACCACACATTCGACAATCGGTGTTGTCAGAGTGTCCCATCCTGGCCAAAACCCCTTAAACAAAATAATATAATTTGAAGAGAATTCTCACCTGATCCTTGGGCAATGTGTGGCCGTTCACGAGACTTGAGAGGGAACTGAGGGCGCTGCTGGAAACCAACTCTTGTTGCGCCGTCGCGATTTCGGTCAGGAACTTTGTATCCGCGTTGCCTGTGACAAAATCAAAATATAAAAATACTGTTAATAGTACGTTACTGCAGAGGCCGTGAAGTAAGGGATTGCAGGACGAGATTGCGGTAGGACCGGATAAAGCGAGTCCTGCAATCCCTGTTTCGGCCAAGAATTGTATAGTGCTTTACTCAAACAATTTAATAAAATAATGATCTAAATTGTCACCTTTTTTTTTTTAAACTTGACATTTAAATAAGGTATTCGAGCACCATGTTTACGATACAAGTGCGAAAAATAGAGAGTGGCGATAACTAACACGACCGAAGGGAGTGTTTTAAATCGGCACGAGTTGCGAATTACCTATTCGCACATGTACTCGTGTTGTACGTTTTACAGTACATATGGCCCTTTAAATGTTCGACATAGTTACGTAATGTGCTAATTATCGCACTAGTGCGGTAAAGTAGCGTCATACCTACTGTAAATAACTATAAGGAATTAATTCATTCATTCATATAGATCGTGTCATCCATGAAGACGCGGGCGTTGACTGATATTGTCATGTTATTAAAGGTTATATTTGACAAATCTACGCGTCATTGTGGATATTATAAACGCTGAAATAACTGTCTGTATCTGTTGTCTGTTATTATATCTTCACGCATAATCCGGTTTAGATAACATCTTGTATGGAGATAGTTTTGAAGCCAGATTTTTTTCATCGATCATCATCAGACAAACTCGCGTGTAGAAGCTAGTTCGAAATACGAGACAGGAAACGAAACAGCCTGCCGAGTGCAAGTTAAAGAGCGAAACGAGGACCTACAATAAACACGAGGCTGGCATACCTGAAAAATTCTAATCCTTTATCAAACAAAGTCCCCCGCCGCGTCTGTTTGTACGTTCGCGATAAACTCAGAAACTACTGAACGGATTTTCATGCTGTTTTCACCTATAAATAGAGTGATTCTTGAGGAAGGTTTAAAGGAAGGGTTGCTAGTGGTAAAATAAACCAACCTAGATTTAGTTTAGCCTTGAGTTCGGAGTAGAACGAGTCTTGTGGTTCCTGTTTTTCCTTCTTGGGCTCTTCTAGAAGCTTCTCCACCGGTTTCACGCTTATCTTCATCTGCAACACAAATAAATATTTAGGAATAATCTTACACAGATCGACCTGCCCCAACAAACTAAGCAAAGCTTGTACAGTCAGCATCAAATAATTCGTAGCAGTCAAAGTCGCCAAATAGTTCGGTACACCATACTAAATATAGAGTGTACCGAACTATTTGGCTACTTTGGTTGCTACAAAGTATTTGACGCTGACTGTACTATGGGTACTAGGCGACGATATACATACGTATATAGATAAATACATACTTATATACATAGAAAACACCCAAGACTCAGGACCACAAATAAATGGCCTTAGACGTCATAATTTCATAGAAGTTTGACCTTTAAAATAACACTTTTACAGTCTGTGCTATCAAAATCGCTGCCAACTTAGCTTGGTCTAACTCTACCGGGATTCGAACCCAGGACCATCTGCTTCATAGGCCATTACTATACTCTGTGTCGTTAGGTATTTAAATAAAATGGCTCCTTAAACCAGTTGAGGTTCCATGTAGCATCTAGCTATTGTGACGCTTACTGTCTTATATACTCCTGGTACTTCAAAACTCACCTTTTTGATGTATTCCCATTTGTACCCGCCGGAAACAGATGGGAATAGGCGCATTGATATGAATCATCCCCGTCTGTCCCCGCCTGATGTACGGCGGTCACGTATAGCGGGGACAAATGGGAACAAACCACTTGCTCTCCTTCTATGAGACTGTACTTGAGAGATGTTAAAAAGCTTACTTTATTTTCCTCCTTCGGCGGTAAGGAGTCCAAGAATTTTCTGTTGAGCTCCTCAGCCGGTTTGGACGTGATGCTGAAGTCCTTGGCCACTTCTTTGGGTACAGGGTTAGATTCCCTGCTGTCGGCCAGCTCTATGGTGACGGTGGGTCTAAGGTTCCATGTAGCATCTAGCTATTGTGACGCTTACTGTCTTATATACTCCTGGTACTTCAAAACTCACCTTATTGATGTATTCCCATTTGTACCCGCCGGGCACAGATGGGAATAGGCGCATTGATATGAATCATCCCCATCTGTCCCCGCCTGATGTACGGCGGTCACGTATAGCGGGGACAAATGGGAACAAATCACCTGCTCTAGTACAGACTTAAGATGTCAAAAAACTTACTTTATTTTCCTCCTTCGGCGGTAGGGAGTCCAAGAATTCTCTGTTGAGCTCCTCAGCGGGTTTGGACGTGACGCTGAAGTCCTTGGGCTCGGCGGGCGCGGGGCTGTCGGGCAGCTCGATGGTGACGGTGGGCGGCTCCACGGCGCCGTTCAGTCTGGGTAGCGTTCGGACTCCGCTGGAGACTTCGTGCTTTTCTAGGGGTAGCAGGAACCTGGAAGGAAGTCGGAATATCAAACCACGACGATGACTGGCCGGAGAACCTTAAGCAGAAAAGTCTTCGTCGTGCTCTACCACCTCCTGCCGATTCACGTTTTGTGTGCTTTATAGCTACCAACGGCGATGCCCAGCCCCATAAACCCACAAGCGCCGCAACAAGCATCTACAACAGTTCAGATGATGTGTGCAATGATGAGTATCTTTAGGTATTTTAATAAAAGTAAACAAACAATTTGTACATTTTCGGGTAGTTATAACATCTATTGGTACAACCGCCTGGATCTGTCACTGAACGATCTGACTTTAACCTACATTATTTGATCGTGCAATGTTCTCATCCCCTCAACTGGCTTAAGGAGTCATTTGAGGGTAGATTTTGTTTACGTTTAATTAAATACCTAAAAGTACAGACTATAGGATAAGATGACTTTTAAAGCTTTCTGTGCTTTGGTTTTAAAGATAAGATAAAGATAGTTTATTATTCAAGTAGGCATATTACAACGCGCTTATGAACATCAAATTAAGCTACACCGGCTCTAACCCTACACCTCTGACCCGGGAAGATTTAAATCTCCCCTCAATTGGAGGAGGGTATCCCAATATGGACCAACTCGGCGGGACATATCTTTTCAAAACATTACATCTTATAATTAACATGCATGAAATAAGAAAAAATACAATTTAGATTACTATAGAAACCATGCAATTACTTTTCTTTATAGAAATTTGATTAAAAATATATATATGTACATCAAATCATACAAAATACGTTACTCTTTCAGAAAACATATCGAATTCTTACAAAAAGAAAAGAAAATAAAATCAATAAAGAAATGAGAATATACATTATATAAATCTGACTGATTGCTATACATACATAAAATATTTGATTTGATTACCTGAGCTGTGTCACCTATAACTCTACACATAATACAATGATTGTAATTGCTACTTGTTTTTCAGTTTCTGGTTTGGACCATGCATGTTTGTCTGTCAAGTAGTCCTCGACTCTGTAATAAAAGATGATGTGAAAAGATGTGTCCCGCCGAGTGTCTTGCCGGTCCATATTGGGATACCCTCCTCTAATTGAGGGGGGATTTAAATCTTCTCGGGTCAGAGGTGTATGGTTAGAGCCGGTGTAGCTTTATTTGACGTTCATAAGCGCATTGTAATATGCCTACTTGAATAATAAACTATCTCTATCTCGCTCTCTTTAATAAGCAATACGAGATTTGAGAATGAATGAGTGTTGTAAACAAGTGTACCTCTCGTAATGCCGCCGCGCCGTGTTGGGCTGCGGCGGGTGTATCTGTCGCCACAGCTTGTGCCTGCAGGCAGATTCGTAGCCCCCCGCGTTCGTCACAGAGGTGTACAGCGCCCTTAGCGACACTGAAACACAATAGTAGATTGTAAAGACGAAAATGGAGGACCGGCGCGAAATCACCTTTTCATTCAAAACGTAGACCTCATTTTCCTCTCTCGATATTAACATTATTGAAAATATTTTGACACAATTTGTTGTATATCAACCACAGCTACGTTTAATTTTAATCGAATTTTTAATTATTATAAGTGTTAGGAGCATTTAAAATTGTATGTAATCTGTTTTTCGCTCCAAATATATACAATAATCTAAAAAATTCAACGTGTCATACGTTTCTTTAAGCGAGTGTGCAGGCTTGAAGGCCTCCCCCCTCTGCTTATAGAAGTGCTTGAGCTGGTTGATGAAGATTCAGGCCTCGGCGCTGGCCTCCTTGTCCTCCTATTCACTATACTTACACACGGTCGCAACTCAATCGGTACAGTAAGTAAGTAATTTAAAACGGCGGCCACTTTTAATTGTCAATACTGAATACTTACTGTCTTTAAGCGAGTGTGCAGGCTTGAAGGCCTCCCCCCTCTGCTTATAGAAGTGCTTGAGCTGGTTGATGAAGGTTCTGTCCTCCGCGCTGGTCTCCTTGTCATCGTCGTCGCTGTATTTCGGCGCGCCGTTGCGGAGCGACAGGCGGCGAGGGAGCTGAAACATACATTGGTTTTATCACTTGGTGTTAGAGCAGGGTTTCGCAAATGAGCCCACGAATTTTAAATGATTTTACAGACGACAGCGAATCTCTGTCCTTTTTTTAATGCAACAATCAATTTCAATGCAAAAATGAGCCAGTCAGCCGGTTCCTGTCATATTCATGTCTCGACACGAACCCTTTACAATCACTGAGGAACTTCTGGTTCGCGAATCCGCTTGACAAAGCCTGTGTTTGAGGGTTACGACGATAGCCTTTAATTATACAAGTTATATATTAATAAAATTAAACGCATACGAATGTATTGTATCTATTGGAATTGCTATGGAACGTGTCTTGTGGTGCTATAGAATACAAAATGTTCAGTAACGTAAAAGTTCCAAGTACATAGCAATCGTTGCAATGTCATTTTCTCTAGTAGATGACTCACCACAGTACGTTGCTTAACCCTTGAATTTCGGCAGAAGCTAGATACAGACTAATCACTCTCCCTCAACGCCTCATAATAAGGTATCACTGACTCACCGTCACTGTCGGAGAGGAACGACGGGTGGCTGTAGACCCCTCACTCTTCGTAAACGCCTCATGAGGTGTATGTGTGAACTCACCTCAACACGTTGCTCGACGCGTTTCTGCGAGTCGCTGTCGCTGGATCTGTCGGAGAGAGACGGCGAGTGGTTGGAGGCTCGTTTCCGACGCCGGCCCCGCGGCCGCCCCTTCAGCTTCGGCGCGAGCTGGTTGCAGACGAACTCGTGACCCTCCAGCTCCGGGTACTCGAATGTATCCTGGAAAGAAGTTGATATATTAGATAAAAGATATTGATATGTTAGATCAGGGGACGGTAAACAGCGGCTCGCTCTCTTCAAGCGACCAAAAATCACAGAGTTAACTGAAAACTATAACGATAACTTCTTATAACTGGTGATTTCTACTACCCTTGGTTCTTCTTCTCAAAAGTCTTCCGGCCCATGTGTCAGATCATAGGAATCTGCATCTAATAAAGGAAAGGAACTAGAGTATGACCAAGCTAACTCCGCAGAAGGTTGCGCGATGGCGTGTGGTCCACCATTTTTCATTTCACACTTAGACGCAGACGGACTCTATCATTCAAAACTTGTTCTTCTTATGGTGCCGTCTCCTGCCGGAGGTTGGCTATCATTAGGGCTATTTTTATGTTTAATGCTGCAGCTCGAAAAAGTGATCTGGTGTTCATACTGAACCAGCACCTGAGGTTTTTGAGCCGCAAGGTACGTCTTCTTTCAGGAAGGACCAAAATCCATACTTCAACAGTATTTTTTGGTACCTGCATGATTAAGATAAGGTAATTTTTGTGCAGGTGGACTTGTAAATAAATGAGGTGCAGGTCCCAGAGTTAATGGAACACTCCAATAATTTCGATAAGTAAGGGATCTCATTAAGCCTTTAGTCGCACATCCTAAGATAAAAGTCGTTATAGATTTTAACAGCCAATAAGTTTGGCATTAGTTGGGATACGCTTTTCACTAATGAGTGAAAGGCCTGTGAGTCCTCTCCTATGGGGCCTCTCTGCTAAAGCTGCCTCCCTGAACCCACGTTTCAGTACAGTATCCTGGTGTTCTTATTAGGAGCCGCGTAGCCGCCTAGCGCGCACACCAGACTGTCCCTCACCCAGTTGCCCTGGATCCCTTCGACCCGGGACAGGAGTGCGCTAGACCTGGACCTCACTAACTGACCTTGCAGTATAGTATCCTGGTGTTCTTGGTAGGAGCTGCATAGCCGCCTAGCGCGCAGACCAGACTGTCCCGCAGCCAGTCCCCTTGGATGCCTTCCAGCCGGGACAGGAGCGCTCGGTAGCGGCAGTAGCGAGGGTAAGAGAATACCACCACGCCGGGGCTGTCGGCGTCGTCGTCTGGAAAAAAATTGGGCGTTAGAGCTAAATTTAATCAGACAAGCTGCAAGAAATAGATGTACAAAAAATTGATCCGATTGCCGCAAGTAGCCAGTACTTTCAAGGCTTAAGGCAAGCGGCAGCTCTATGGTCGAGGTTACAGACATATTCAACAAGATTCAAGGAAACAGCGGCAACCGAATCTACTAACGCATGGCGCATTATTTAGACCAAATAGTATTCTTGTAAATTGATACTGTCCTCAATACTTTCTTCATACAGGCAATTTTCTGAACTTATTCTGTTCAGATTATCTTTTTTTTTATGGAGGATAGGCAGGCGTTTGACCACGATCACGCCTGATGGTATCTAGAGTAGATTTCCTGTATTTTTCTAAGTTACATTTGTGCTTACTTATGGCGTTTTTCTCCTTCTCGACATCGCTAAAGTCTTGCCGGGTGTGTCCACGCGCCACACGGCGCGCAGCCCCCAGCGCCAGTCATCGTCACGCACCCAGGACAGTAGGTCATCGCAGGTGATATATACTTACTTATGGCGTTTTTCTCCTTCTCGACATCGCTAAAGTCCAGCCGGGTGTGGTGGAGGGGCTGCGAGCGGCGCGGGTGCGCCGGCGGCGCGCAGTCCCCGCGCCACACCGCGCGCAGCCCCCAGCGCCAGTCGTCGCCGCTGCACACCCAGGATAGCAGGTCCTCGGCCTTCAGGACCACCTTGTCGTTTATGGCTAGCACCTCGTCCTGGAAGGAAGAAATGGATTGATAAGTTCTTCTGAGATGTTTAGGGTTTTGAAAGAAATGTGATCAAAATCTATGATTGGTTACATTTGACAGGCGTTTATAAATACCGCTATAGGACTTGCGTTTTGTAAGGTTTACCGGTGTAAGTTAAATACTATAATTCACTACAGCCCCCGTAAAGTAAAATTAAGCATGTTTTTCTTCTAAGTCGCATTATTAAGAGGAAAGGGGAAGCCCGTTTCTCCATACAAACGTAGTCCCCATTTTCCTCTCTGGACATTGACATGATGGAAAATATTTGTATATAATTTGATGTATATTAATTATAGCATACGTAGAGGACGTTTGACTTTTTTCGATTGTTTGATTATTGTTAAAATTTCGATGCGAAAAACAGCTCTCATACAAGGGAGCCTGGACAAAAAACATCATTAAATAGGTACTAGGTAGATAATAGGTAATAGGTAGATAGAGGGGGGAGGCCTTTGCCCAGCAGTGGGACACAATGGGCTCGTTATAATAAATAGGTACTTATATGTACTTCATTTCGTTCTGTGGGCACCATTGCAGAACTGAGATATTTGTAATTTAGTCACAATGTCATCACCCTTATTACCTAGGCAATAAAGTCCAAATAAGTAAATTAATTACTGCAGAGTAGAGTTCGCGCATCTCTGCGAGCGCGGCAAACCATTCGCAGATCTTACCCAGCGGTGGACTGTATTGCCTAGGTAATAAGGGTGAAGACATTTTATTAATTTAAGGTTTTGTCCCTTTTTATATTTCTAGTTTTTTTCTGCTATAAGTCCGTTTGCCCTTTGAAAAGGGGGTAATTTTGAAAATGGCAAACATAGTCTATCAAACAACGTTGTCAGTAGAAAAAGGTGCGAAATTCAAATTATGGGACGGTAACCCATCGCGGGCTCATTTTTTAAATTTGCCGCTTTTTCTACTGACAGAAATTGCTTGACAGACTATATCTATAAAGCCAGGAGCACTATAGCAAGAATTACCAGCATCTTGTTACTATAACAGTTTTGAATGATTCACGGTTAGTTTCACTAGACTTAAATCGACCGGGATATGGGCCTTTTATATTGTTTTTGAGTTCCCGATATTTCGACGCAGTTACATGCATCTTGTTCACGGGTAACTGGAGATAGCGGGTGGGTGTCAAAGTTGTGTAGACCGCGCTCGGTCTACCCTCATTCGAGAAATATAAAAGGTAATCACGGTTCATATAACGGTCGATTTAAGGGGCTCCCCGCGGTTTTCATCGATTTTTGACAAGTTTTGAGTCCCCTACCCTATAAACAAATTAAACACCTATAAACTAAAATTATAAGACAAACGGCTATCGGTTCTTCAATCGTTTATCTCCATTCTGGTCTGCCGGATTTTGAGAGAAATGAACACCTTTTTTTTTTATATTGTCTATTAACACACTTTTTTGTTACTCGATAGCTGTGAAGGATTTTACAAGTATGAAATCTTCACATTTGGGTTCGTCTTTGACGTCTCTAAAAACTGGTCAGAGATTTTAATTTCAAAATAATTAACACAAAAATTATGGCCAGAAAACCAGTTTTTTGACCTAAAATTGTTCAACTTTGATGCGAAATATCCCGAAGACAATGAAATTTGAAGTGAACTAAAGAGACTATATTTCTTAACGCCATTGATTGCTGTTAATATGATAAGCTGCAAAAAACATTAGAAAACTAAGGGATTCAGATCAAAAGTCATTGGCGCTATTGTCCCTTAAGTCATCTTATTACTATTACTAAAGTTGAAAATGTTTCTAGTGTAGTAGATATATTTGCTGTTTTCAAAATTGACCCGCTGTCGAAATCACCCCAATCCACCTTAACTGCATTTTTGACAAAATGATGTCACACAAAAGTCCGAATATGACTTTCGCCGCACTAAATTGTTTCTGCATCGTATACGTACGTACAGACTAATTCGAGATTTGTGCCAGTACGGGCAGATTAGAGTTGTGTGTGTGTGTGTGCCGATCGAGCACACAGACGTACACACACCATGTGCAATACAGCAGGCGAGGGCGAAATGAGAACAAAGAAGTTTTAGGGTAATAATATTATCGATCTTCCGGTCTGGGACTCGAAAGGTGAAGAATTGGCGAGAGTATAAAGTGTAAACATTATTTATTTGTATTGAGTACCTGATAACCGGTAACCAAAACAGGCCTTGGAAAAGGTTTTTTTGTAAACCTAATTATCCCATTTTTTTATTATTATGTTATGCTCTCTACGTAGGAATGAATCATGTATAAAAATGACTACTTTTCCATCCACAGGCAACTAATACTCATCGAGACAATTCCAACAACGCCAAGCTCAATTAGGTTGCGTTGTTTTATAACAGATACCTATGGCTACCTTCTGTCTCCATCATCAGATCAGCTCGATGACACCATAACATTGCATTGTCACCCGACTTACATATGCATGCAAATTTTCAGCTTCATAGGAAACCGGGAAATAGGTCAAATTTAGCTGTACATTGGAAGTTAAATTTGTCAGACAGCTGTTATAAATTGAAAAATATGTCATATACAAAAGAACAAGTGACCAAGGCTTCCAGTGCTCAGGGCTGATCGAACTAGCGTCCTCTAGCGGCCAAGGGCGGCAAGTGTCGTAATATGCAATTTCTTAATGGCTCCTCTACATGATGGCCCAGCGTAGGCCAGTCCTAGGGACGCATTTATGCGTTAGAGGGAGCAAGTGATATTGCCATCTCACTTTACCGCATAGCTGCGTCCCTTGGACTGGCCTGGAGGAGCCCTAAAATATGCAGTAAGGGGTACTGCAAGTAATTAAAAATATTTGTTTAAATTTGAACTTTAATAGCTGTCAATAGAGTTGAATATCATATCCGCCATATATAAATATGGTTACGTATGCGGTAGGGTTAAAACCTTGCTCCTTGACGTTGATTTGAATTTGTATTTATTTCCTAGTAATACTATGGCACTATTTTAATTCTGTCAAGGATTTTAAATTAAGTGTAATCTGAAGTATTTTATATAATTATTTGCTTTCTACAGCATCAAACTTCTTTACGTTTGAATAACGAAACCACGAAACCCTAAAATTAGATACGCTACAGACCAGTACCCGTACCATGAGTCACTGACAGTGTCAAAACTGACATATATGCTAACGAGAACGCAATTCACTTTCTATACATCTCGCTCGCACTTATATGCGAGTACGAGCGAGATGCATAAAAAGTAAGTTACGTTCTCGATAGCGTTTTTGTCAGTGTCGAACTGGTGGTAGCCACACTGCTGTGCCTGCTGTGCTTAGCCATGCGAAATCTAATCAAATATATTTTGTTAGATTTTTTTTTATTTAACCATCCTTCGTATAAGAAAACTAAACCACGGAACCCTATAAATAAAATACAGTATACCGGGCCTGCTGTGCCTGGTCCCATAGCGCAGCCCTGCGAAATTGCCGGCGGGCGGGGAGGCGCCAGGGCCGGACTCCGATCGATACGTGGCATCCGGATTTGCCTATAACTGCCATTAATTAGGTAATCACGTCGATTAATAGTTACGTCATATGTTGGTAATATAAAAGTAAACTCGTTTTATAGTTCTTATTTATGAGATTTAGAAATCATATAAATGTAATGATAATAATTTATGAGTTAGGTCTCAGGCATAAAATAAACATTTATACTACTTGAAGGTGGGTTCATTAATACGGGAAAATAAACAAACAATAACATTTACTAACTACAAAAACAGAAGGGGAAAAAATGGCCCAGGTAGAGCCGAGAAGGCTGGCCGTATACCTCGCTGAATGGTGAACTTATTAAATAATGAAATTAAATTATTTCAACAGAAACTTATTTATTTATCAAGAATTAAATGCACGACGTGATAAGAGATTTTAAACAAACCAGCATCTTTAACTTTATAATTAAAAGCAAATCAGACTTCTCTATCGTGTTAAAATATGATAGAGAAGCCATGAAATCACATAAATAAATAAAAATTACGTGGTAATCTCATCTGTACCGTGGCGTGACGTGCGCATTTGCGTGAAGTCTCATTTTGTATGTCATCGATATTTTGTATGTATTTAAGTATTTATATATTAAATTATAGTTATGTTTTCTATTGATTTCCTATTAATAGATAGCAGCGCCACCTATAACTATAAACATAAAAACTCTTTAATAGATTATTTTTGAACCGTGTGGCTGTTTGTATTTCGAATATGCATTGGCTTAATACATTACTTTTGATATCCGTTTACATGGTGGTTTCATTATAGGTACCCAAAACACAAGCTTTCTTGAGTTTACTTGAGCGTCAATTTGCGTAAGAATGACCAATATTTATTTATTATTTCGTTATTTATATTTATAGGTTACACTTACATAGGAATATTACACCTTTAACAAAATATACCTAAGTACACACATAAATGCAAACAATTTTTTTTTCCACGAAAGTGAATAAAAAGCCCTCGGTCCAAGTCCGCCCCTGCCGGCATTCTAAATGAAGGGGGGCAACTAAAATTGCTTTCAAATAAGTAACCAACCCGCTCTCCTATTCTGGAAAGGAAAGCCATATCGCTGCGATATCGGCAATTTACGAAAACGTGGTTTAAACAATTATCGAATTGACCCCTGGATTCCGATTACATAATTCTTACACTAAATTTTCATGGTAAATAAAAACGAAAAACAGTTATGGTTTCATTCAATGTAACCTTAATATAACTGCAGTCTAAATAACTGTTTCTATACAGGCATATTTTAAGTGAATCGAGCATCATATCGTACAGTAGCCCTAGTGTAACTTTGATCGACATCATAACGTGACGAACGCGTTTGCGTTAAGTCTCATTTTGTATAGAATTTTGAGGTTCCAAAACGTCCCGCTTGGCGCGCTCTTTCGAAATCCAGTACAAAATGAGACTAAACGCAAACGCGTACGTCACGTTTGGAAATCGAATTTATTTACACTAGGGGTACAGGTTTCGAAAGAATACTATAATATAATTATGTCGACTTTAACAATCGGTAATGTTTGAATCTTGTTTTTTCTTAGTGTTAGTTCGTTGGGTAAAATACATATCGCAATCTGTGCGAAAATGTAGTTTAACCTGAAGGCGTATTATGTGTAGCTTTATGCGCCTGATAAAATAAGTGTCATTATTGATTGAAAGTGATATATTACTGTCATAATCACGTGGTCGCGTAGATAAATATGACCATTACGTCCGTTCTCCTGACCGTAATAAGTACCCGGTTGAAAAGTTCATAAAAATTGTTAATTTAACGCAAAAACTTTATTTCCGAATTAGCACTTAGTTTTCTAGTTAAGCTGAAGCATACACAAAAGAAAAAAAAAGAAAAAAGACGTGGTTATCGTAAAAAATCTTCATAGGACATAAGACTTAACAAATAGTTATATGTTTTATAGAGGGGCAAAGTTGTGGTTTCACCACACCAGCGCGAGGAAAATACTTACCATGAAATACAAAAAAAAAATAAACAAAAAAAAACAAATGCACGTAATAATTAATCATTCAAAATCATCATTTAAAAGTCAATTCTACCAGCTAACATAAGGAAACAACTCAAAATTTGCATGTGATTACTTTGCGCCACATGTGGATAAAATGCAACTTTGTCACTAGTTTTTGTATAATCAAGAGGGCCTTTACCAGTTGGTGCGGTGAAAAGCAATATAACGGTCTATTCAATTTGGCAATTAACAAAATTTGTGCTCCGCTCTCATTTCGTTCTAAGGAATACAGCTTTTATTTGTAAATGTAAGTATACATTTTTTAGGGTTCCGTAGCCAAATGGCAAAAAACGGAACCCTTATAGATTCGTCATGTCCGTCTGTCTGTCCGATTCTGTCACAGCCACTTTTTTCCGAAACTATAAAAGCTATACTGTTCAAACTTGGTAAGTAGATGTATTCTATGAACCGCATTATGATGTTTACACAAAAATAGTAAAAAAAAAATTTTGGGGTTTCCCCATACTTAGAACTGAAACTCAAAAAATCTTACCCCCCCCCCCCGTAACTTCTAAACTAACAGAATGAAAAATCAAAAAAAAATATATGATATACATTACCATGCAAACTTCCACCGAAAATTGGTTTGAACGAGATCTAGTAAGTAGTTTTTTTTTAATACGTCATAAAAATTATATAATTTTTTTTTAAAAGGTTTCTAATATCATTTTTTTCTAAACTGAATAGTTTGCGCGATAGACACTTCCAAAGTGAAAAATTGTGTGTCCCCCCCCCCCCCCCTGTAACTTCTAAAATAACAGAATCAAAAATCTAAAAAAAATATATGATATACATTACCATGCAAACTTTCACCGAAAATTGGTTTGAACCAGATCTAGTAAGTAGTTTTTTTTAATACGTCATAAATGGTACGGAACCCTTCATGGGCGAGTCCGACTCGCACTTGGCCGCTTTTTTTTTAACTTATACTTAAATAAATAAAATAAATATTATAGGACATTTTTACTAAGTCCCACAGTAAGCTCAATAAGGCTTGTGTTGAGGGTACTTAGAGAACGATATATATAATATAATATATAAATATTAATAAATACTTAAATACATAGAAAACACCCACGACTCAGGAACAAATATCCATGCTCATCACACGAACAAATGCCCTTACCAGGATTTGAACCCGGGACTATCAGCTTCGTAGGCAGGATAGGGTAGGTAGGTACTTAAAACGATATTGTTTTTAAATACATCACTTCTTTTTTTGCATTAGTAAAAGGCAAACAATCATGATGGGGTTTTTAAAATACACTTACGCATAATAAATCACAGCAAATATGTAACAAATATATAGCATATATGATCAATAGGACTGAATATTTATTTACAATAACAATATACATAATGGATATTAAGGTCCGACCGAGAACGCTTTTTTTGTCTCGGCCGAGACCGAGACCGAGACCGAGATTCAATGGGATTCTCGGCCGAGACCGAGACCGAGACCGAGAATTTATAAAATAGAAAAAAAAATACGAATTTTGCACTAAAAATGTTTTTAAAGTCAAAATTCGACGATTTATCAGAAAAAAGTTATCATAATCAATTCGTAGCGCTATTAAATAGTATTTTAGGGTTCCATAACCATAATGGCAAGAATGGAACCCTTGTAGTTACGTCATGTCCTTATGTCTGTTGGTCTGTGCGTGTGTCACAGCCATTTTACTCAAAAACTATACGGTATATTTTATAACCAAAGTTGGAACGTAGGTGTAGATGTATTATGTAAGTCGCTTGTTAGTTTTGAAAACAAAAATTGTAAAATATATTTTCAAATATACACATTCAGGCCTTGTACATCTTTACAGATGATTTAAGCAACATCTATGATCTAGCGACAGTATATACTCCGTATAAATGTAACAAAAAGTTTTAAAAAAATCATGTGGCTCATCATTAGATAGGTCTTTAAAAATACAAAAAGGTTGCTAAAAACTTTTTTTGATTAAGTAAATACTTTTGACAATAATCGCTTCAAAAAAAAATTGTGTGATCCCCTCTAACATTTGAACCTGGAGAGCAAAACCATTAAAAAAATTCTAAATAATAAAGCTTAATAAGCAAATAATGTTTCAGGAAAATTATTTTGAATATGGTCGGTTAAGCCATTTAAGAGTTATAAAAAAACTGATCTCTTATTAAAACAACGAAAGTGCCACTAACATACGCTCTTTTGCTTGTACGGCTTTTTTGTATTGTATGAAGGTACGGAACCTTCCATTATGCGTGGTCCGACACGCACTTGGTCGGTTTTTTTCAGTACGGATGTGCACAAAAAGAGGTAATATAACAATAATCAAAATAAAGAGTTCTATATTGTAACCCAAAATATCCGCCACACGTGTCGTTTTGTACTTATCTACTGCTTTGCTTTTTTCCATTGACACAAATATATTTAGTATTAAAAATATTCAGTGTCATCTTCCACTCACAACAAGTTAATCTAAGTTACATCCCGATAACAATATACACTCATTTATTCATCAATAAGAACAACCACAAAACGAAAAAAACCAAATGAACAAGTGATTACTTGCAACCGCGCCTATCGATCCCAACACTTAGTATTTGATAAGTAATTGCCTTAAAATGTGGCTACGAAAAACGTCACACCAACCGGGCGATGCAACCAACTAGTGGCTTAGACCCCGGCTCTCGTGCGCTGAAAATTCAAATTTAGCAATGATAACTCATTGCCTATTCTCGGTCTCGGCAAGAATCTCGGCCCATTTTGGCCGAGAGCCGAGACCGAGATCTCGGCTCGATTTTTGGCCGAGAATGCCGAGACCGAGACCGAGACCGAGATCTCGGTCGGACCTTAATGGATATATACAGATGATTACTATAACTAGCTTATATCTAAAATAGGCCCTTGAGGCATTGTACCAAGGATGCTGGCGGCATTTCCTCGTTGTATCGCAATACTGATAATGCGGTCACCAGTTAATGATCAATTGATCATTAACATTTTTAAGTGTCATAATTAATAGTCAAGTACAATTTCTTTAAAGCGTTTTTCTATAAAAACACATTTTTCAAGCAGATTCCTTTAGCCCTATCACGACTGCCAGCAATGTCAACTTACATATTCGCTCGCGATAATATGCGAGTACAAGCGAGATGCATAGAAAGTAAGTTACGCACACGCTAGCGAGTATGTCAGTCAAACTAGTGGTAGCCGTACAGATATAATATAATAAATAAATAAATAAAATAAAAAAGCTTTATTTCATTCCACACACAACAATATACAGGTAGGTAATCGTACAGAGCCCCTAGTGTACATTTATTCGATTTCGAAACGTGACATACGCGTTTGCGTTAAGCCTCATTTAGTATGAGATTTAGACACCGCGCGCCAAGCGGAACGTTTTGGACTCAATACAAAATGAGACTTAACGCAAACGCGTACGTCACGTTTCACTATCGAATAAATTTACACTAGGGGTACAGATATAGATACCGAATAATCAATTTTAAATAGATGCAGGTGCGGTCAGGCGCGAGTCTGTCTATTAATACAAAATCGATCGAAATATTACCTTCGTAATCCATATACATATATGTGCGCGACTGTACCGAGCACTTACGGCCGCTCCGTCATTCCGTTTGTACAGTACATACGCGTACACAAGTACTAAAGTGGGTCGGTACTTACGAATAAAGTTAGGTTAGAAATAAATTTTATCGGCATATAAAATGAGTTGCATAATTTAATTAAATTTAAATTGATAATGCCAGTAAAGATACATCTTTTTAGTTTAAAATTATTAGTTTTAATTTAGTTTTAACATTATTTTATTTGTAAGTCCTTGGTGTTATTCAATGTTAATTTAGTTATTATTTACTTTTTCTTTTGTTATAACGTGTTAAATAAAAGCACTTAAAAGGATTTTAAAAAAAACATTCGCTTGAAAATATTCCCTCCGCTTTTCTTGCCGTATGTACAACATTTAGGTTAAATAAGGGACATTATTAGGGTTCCGTACCTCGAAAGGAAAAACGGAACCCTTATAGGATCACTTTGTTGTCCGTCCGTCCGTCTGTCTGTCTGTGAAGACCCTTTTTCTCAGGAACGCGTGGAGGTATCAAGCTGGAATTTATATCAAATACTCAGGTCTACTGTCTCTTAAAGCTGTGAAAAAATCAAACTTCTAATCCAACGCAATTAAAAGATACAGCCGTTTATGCCGCAAATTTCCACTCGCAAGGGAATCAAAACCTACAGGGTACTTCCCGTGAACTCAGAATCTTGAAATTTGGTACGAAGCAACGTCTTATAACACAGACAAAGGAAAAATTGCGAAAACCGTAAATTTTTAGTTACATCATATAATAATATATACCTACGGAACCCTCGGTGCGCGAGTTTGACTCGCACTTGGCCGGTTTTTTGAATTCACACAATCATTCAATAATCAATTCATTTTCAAATTGACAATACGGAACCACGTAAACAAGAATAAAAGAACCCTAATATGAAAATATCGACTACGGAACCCAATAAGTGAACAAAAGATAAATATCGACGGAACCCTTGCCGGCGCTGACCGCGAGCACCCCCGATTTCTGTTTACAATTAAACTTAACATATAAACACTGCGTCTGTGTGGGTGCGGCCAGGGGTGCCACACGCAAGGATATTTTTATTATATGTTATTAATTATTATTAAGAAATTATTATTACATGTAATTCATAGTTAAGTATTGAATAATTTACTTGTGTGTAAAAAAATGTGTATGTGATATGTTTTTAATTGTGTAATAAATTTAATAGTCCTATAATAAAACACCATGATTCAGGAGAAATATTTTGTTTTTTTAGTATGTTTCCGAAAATATTATTGATAACAATTTACGAACAAAAAAGGTAAATAATGGAATTAGCTAGTGAAATTTCGTTATGTCCTGTTTTTACTTCGAAACCAAGAAATGTCTATTACGCACAATTATATTTTAAAAATCTAATCGAAAGCATATTTAATTTATAATATAAAATCTATTGTGAAAATGTACCTACGTATTATCATTTTCATCAAAATATACATAATTGAGGAATAATCAAAGGATAAACAAATTTATTAAACTTCTTTGAAACAACGGTTCATGTGATGGTAAGCGATAACCATAGCCTATGAACGCTTGTTGTCGTCAAGTGTTTTGTTAACTCATCATGCGCTTGCCCTTTACACATTCACTTAAAGATATACAATTGTGTGTGTTTGTGTAAACAATAGTCTTACACGTGTTTGATTCGACCTTTGTAGTACACTAAAAAAAACCTTCAAAACCTATGTAAAAAAGTCAAAATAAGAAACGTTTATGCCTTTTAAATATGCAAACGAGCTTTACAAATATCTTTAGAAACAATACGCATAATTCGAACGGAATAAATGATGCAAAACAGTTTTTTTTCTAAGGTTTTGGCAGCCCTAGCGAGAGCGTCGATGTGTGCGTGCACCGAACAAGGTGAACATACAGCATGTTGTTTTTTCGGGAGATTAAAATTGGCTCGGATTGCCGTGTAATATAATAGCGTTATTATGTTACGTTTATATAATATACAGTTATATTTTGTACATATAAATTACATATTACATAAAGATCGGTAGTTGGTTTTTTTTTCAACACTACGTAGTTGGCAAACAACAGTGATACAGATACAGCGATACAACCATGCAGTATACTGACAGTGAGCGGCTAAAAAAAAGTTTATTTTGGACCATTATAAATCCATAGCGATTTAAGCAAAAAATCTTAATAGCTATCTTATTATCTATGTTAATCAATTACAAACTAATCCATGCCTAACCACCTCACCAAGAGGCTTTGCCCTACTTATCCCTCCCAATCACCACACCGACCCAGTATTATAGTAAAGACTCCGAAACTGACTTGTGAACTTTTAGTTTAAATTAATTTAAAGACAAAGAAATGGTGATCAAAATAAGGTTCTCCCAGCGATTGATAATAAACTGTTTTTTCATTCGCTGGGTTCTCCCGGTTTCAAAGTTCCAAGTTAACCCCTACCGCCTACGCCTAGTGAATCCCTTGGGCCTGAAAAGAATATTGAAATATTGATATTACTTTACAGGGTTTTACTTTAAAACGATCTCAAGGCTATTTGATAGAAATTTAGAATCTGAATCTTAATATGGCCTCGGTGACTTGAGGATACAATTATATATTTGTCATATATATTTGAGTGCACAAACATTCTATTATTAGACAAACTCTAAAACACCTTTTTACTGTTTATATAATAAGTAATATAATTGTTGACAAAGAGACAATTCACATTCCTTAAACGAGAAAAATCATTTCGGAATTAAAAATATCAATTGGTATGGTACATTCATACAAAAAACATTAAATTACATAAACAATAATAACATTAAACATATCTAACTATTAATTCTAAAAACCCCAAAGACAATTAGGTCGCGTTGTTTTATCACTGAGTTCCTATGGCCACCTCCTGTCTCCATCATCAGATCAGCTCGATGGTACCATAACAATGCATTGTCACCCGACACAAATAATAAATGAATATGATGGCAGAATCTTACAGAAATCGACCTTGTCCCATAGGCTAGTGTGGTGGGTACTAGACGATGATATAATTATGTATATAATAGATAATATATATATATATATATATATATATATATATATATTATATATCGATATTAATAATAACAATTATAATCAATTTCTTACTACGACGACCTGTCTAGCCTATAGTGGGTAGTGACGCTGCTTATGAAGCCGATGGTCCCGGGTTCAAATCCTGGTAAGGGCATTTATTCGTGTGATGAGCATGGATATTTGTTTCTGAGTCATGGATGTTTTCTATGAATTTAAGTATTTATAAATATTATATATATCGTTGTCTAGTACGCGCAACACAAGCCTTATCGTGCTTACCGTGGGACTTAGTCAATTTGTGTAATAATGTCCTATAATATTTATTATTTTGCGCCGCTTTGCATAAATCATTATTATGTCAAGTCGACGTCAATCGCATCATCCTGTAGCGGCACATGTGACACACTCACACACGCGCCGCACTCACACAGGCGCACGGAATTGATAGCGCGTCGGATCTAGTCGGTGCAACGCCCCTGGGCTTAGGCTGGGGGCACACTGCCCATGTTTAGGGATTTTGTTCATTTCAATATTATAAATATTTGGATGGTGTGGACTGTGGAATAATTTTATTAATTATGAATAGATATAAATATAATAATCATATATAATATTTATATTATTTATTATTCAGTGCGTAAATTCAATACGGGCGAATATTTAAACGGTGGTTAGGATAGGACATAAGAAGTATATTGAGATAAATTTTGCTTAGTAATACAATGAAAATATTAACCATATACACTATAATTCGTTCCGCAATGCAAAGCAACACACGAGTTACGAGCTTTTTAAAGTAACTCTTAATGTTTGCAGTACATCAAATCCGTCTGTCACCGTTAATACGTTCACTTTCATAGTTCACAACTTGATTGACGTTAATCAATCCGTCAATTGTTGTTTTGGCAACAGGCCCTCAATATGGACATCTACACGGCTACCACAAGTTGGCGTTTGACATTTACGTTCGCGAATGCGTGAACTCGATCGCATATTCCCTGTCGCACCAATATATAAGTGCGAGCGAGATGGACTGCGATCGAGTTTACGCAGTTGCTAACGTAAACGTGAAGTGTTCAACTCGTGAAACGGCTACTATTGGTATCGAAATGATTCAAATGACTGAAACGAAAGTGGAACTGTAAAAACAACTCTGAACTGCGTTCTATAAAGTAGTTGCTTTTCCTAAAGTAAACACGGTGCGGAAAATATTACCTGTTGCGTAGAACGTGGGCACCCCGACTCCATCAATACATGGCGTTACGTGTCACGTGCAAGACGACGACCCATAATATATATTTGAGGAATATTTTGCATACGTTCTCAGTTTTCGTATGGAACCGTGAATGCCTAAATGGATTCGATTATTTATTTTCCAAGGCGAAATTGATAATTTAATAGATATAATTTATAAATTGTATGGAAATCGCCTTTCTGACAGTCAAATGTTTGTATTATTTTAGCGCTCATATAATAATGTTAAGTTAGAGGCAACCGAACACGAGGCGCGTATTATATTCACTGTGGTTTTGGCGCATCTTCTACCTGTGGCCTTGTGCTAACCTGTACAGTCAACACAATAATAAATAGGTATATTTTTATGTAAATCCCGGCGAATATCTTTGGTTAAAGCGAATAGGTTAGGTATTACAATTTGAATACAAACCTAGAAGTATGAAGTAAAATTATATATGTATTACAGTAGTAGGTGTACTACAGCTTAACAGTGATCTGTACCCCTGGTGTAAATAAATTTGATTTCGAAACGTGACGTACGCGTTTGCGTTTAGTCTCATTTTGTATGTGATTTAGAAAGAGCGCGCCAAGCGGGACGTTTTGGAAACTCAAAATCCTATACAAAATGAGACTTAACGCAAACGCGTTCGTCACGTTATGATGTCGATTAAATTTACACTAGGGGTACTGAACTTTTTAACAAATAGGTACAAAAAGTAAAAAACTTAAAATAGGCACCTATTCCAAATGTGTATGGTATTGGTACGTTTTTTTTTTTAATCTATTAATTGGTTAGTATCTAGGGTCAAACATTAGCGCACTAAACCCCAGGTATGGTTACAACGTAGAACTATACTATGCCTCATTTGCACATAGTACAGTCAGTATCAAATAGATAGTAAACGGCAAAGTGACTAAATATGGATATGTACACATAATTATTTATATATTAACAAAAATATGTGGCTGACTGTATTCAGCCACGTGTAGAATTTTAGTCTAATTATTTAGTGGACAGCTGCGTCAACATTGTATGGTAAATTTTCTGACTACATTTACTTTAAACATATACTTTTGGAAGAACAAAATGAAAAACATACTGAGCAAACATGGCGCCGTATATCTTCACAAAAGAAGGCATGTGACAAAAGAAAAATAGTGTAACAAATAAGTTTAATTTATTTAACAATTACTAGATTTTTCAATTACGCATATTTTATCATTTTCAGCTATAAACCTCAACTTATAAAGCTAGAAGGAATATTCAAATTCAAAAGGGTTGGTATTTGTTTATTTTTTGAGTTCTGTCTACATTTTAATGAAAATATTGTCATAAGTAAAAATATAATAAGTGCATGGATTCTTAAGTAGGTACATAACATGGGCACATTTGTTAAAAAATATGAAATAGGTTTTCTTAAGTCAAATTAAGAACTCTAAATCAAAATATTACTCAATTTATTCATAATTTGAATTAGATTTAAGTTAATGGTTTAGGTTAAAGTTTAATATATTAAAAAGGTAATTGACATTTAAACTTCACGTTATTATTATCATTTAGTCATTATAAAACCTAAATCGGAAGATACGAAAAGAGATGTATACGAAATATCAATGTTTAAAACATGTTTAATTAAAATTGTGATGGCACAGTGTGCCCCCAGCCTTACCGACATAAATTCTCAATAACACGAAATGGCGGAGCGGGGCGCGGGGGGGCGCGGGGCCGCACTCGGCAATGCGGGTTATTATTATTATTACATTTGCCTAAATTACATTTAATCGAAATTAGTCATCATTTCTAATCGTGATGTGTAATCAAAATTGATAGTTAATCGTCATTTATTTCAGTACTTATATCAGTAAATTATTTTGGATGACATTTTTTATGTACTATTATTCTACTTCTATCTACCTTATTTGGTTAAGTAATAAAATGTATAATTATAAACCTCTAGATGTATTGTTTCTTTTTATTTCGGTATTAATTACATAAAGCCTATTTTATTCTATGTTTACGTCAAGTAAAATGTTTGTTTTCCGTTCTAAATATTAAATGAAAATGAATAAGCGTTAGAAAATACTATCAAAGTTGTCTAGTACAATTACTAATTGATTAGGTACATATCGGGTCTATTGATTGATTAAGTTTCGATTGATATCTGCATGTTAATTGATAATGATAGTAAAGACACTTAGAAAATATACCTTATACATATAGGCAATTGATTTAAGACATCATATAGATATTATGTTTTATTAAGTTCGGTTTTGTAATAAGCATTGATAACGTTTCCAAAAAAAAAAAATGTGAAAAAAATCTATATTTGCACAATAATGTTTCCAAAATAAGCGAAAATAAGTAGTAACTTCCTCTATTTATTAAATAACTTGCATTGTTCTTGAATCTGCCGTGCGTTGTTAATTTTTTGTACACAAACAACTTTCCGTGTTTTTTTGCCATCCAATGCCAAATATAAACTTTTAAAAATTCTAAAACAATATATATATATATATATATATATATATATATATATATATATATATATATATATATATATCATATACAAAACACAGTTATATGTATATGTATATCGATGTCTGAGTACCCACAACACAAGCCTTCTCGAGCTTACCGTGGGACTTAGTCAATGTGTGTAAGAATGTCCCTATAATATTTATGTATTACTTATTTATTTAAAACATAAAAAGAATAAACAAGAAATTGCTTGTTGACATTAAATCGTAAATACCTTATCCTCAATTAAATTAGCGCGCCGAGTTCGGCCCTGCGCCGGTGAAAGATGAGAGCCGGCGCTCGCGCGCACTTGACACTTGAATTACGTAACATTTGTTTATTTGTTCCACTTTGTCCTTTATTTGGGTAATTTTTAACTTTGACTCAACAAAATTATTATTTTAACGTTCGCGAAGGTCTCCATTTTAGCTTGGGCAAAATGCTTCCGTATGTCCGGATTTCCTCTGCAGGTCGCAATTCTCAACCGATTCTCGCGTTTTGTAAGCAGGTTCGATGTTTTTTTTTGTCGATTCAGTTTTTGGCTTGTCGATATGACGGGGCCATACATTTGTTGAATTTAAAGCTATGCTCGCGAGTTCTACAGCCAATAGTTGACGTATTTTTTTAAATAATATGTAACGAAAGGCGTCGGTAAATTATCATATAGACGGGTTGAAGTTATGTATGTTAAGATGTAGAAATGTAACTTTACTACTACTTTCACTTTCAATTTCAATTCTTATATGAGTATAAACCACTAAGCTAACTTAAATGTATATAATCATTTTTTGTTTTGCTTAATGTTAACGAAGGAAATAACGTTTTAATAAAACTCAGTGGATATCATTACAAATCTGAAATTAAATAACTTCTTAAATCGACCTTCAAACTTAAAGAACCAAGTATCAACACTCTTCATTCGCAGTACACAGCCGTCCACGAAGTTTTGAACGCTTAATGAATTCAAAAAGGGTATATGTACCGAACCTACCCGTTTCCTGTCAAGTCAATAACAACCTTAACCTGATAACATAGGGTTGATTTTACTTTGTAGAAACTTGCTTATTAATATATGTAGGTTTATATACAATTTAGAGATTAGAAAACCTTGTTTTTTTTGTCCTGCCTTTTTGCTTATTGTTCAAATATAGTTTTTTGTTAAGTGATAACAGTTTTGGGACCATTTTGGGGTTAAAATGTCCATTTGGTTTAGTAGTTTAGTATTGTACGTATTCTAGGAAATTAAAATGATAAAAAATGACGGATTATACAGTTGTGACTCGCGCTCTGAGAGTGCCGTGCTATTTTTTTCGGTTCTCATTTTAAAACGTCATGTACTAAAATAGCGGGGATCTGTATAAGGGCATATTCGGTCAGTATCGTATTCTTTAAGATATATATCGTGATCACGTGATCGTCCATAAGAAAAGAAAAAAGGTTTCTAAATATTGTCCATTCTCCATGATCTGTTAGTATGTTATTGACACAATGAAAAACTAGGTATATAGGTTTTCCTTTTTTTTTTCAATATTAGAAAAAAAATTTTTTTTTTTTTCATAACAGCGAAACCTATTAACCTAGAATATATTATGCTGAAGCGATCGACATCAAAATCAAAGTGATTGGTTAAGATTTAGTTAGTAGAAGCCGTTTTCTCCAGAAATGGAATTTCATCAAAAAAATACCGTTATTTCGTTAGATTCGAAAAGCTTTTCTTCCCTTTTAAGGGCATATTGTGTTCTTTAAAAGTACTTTATTCACTTAGTTTAGTTTTTATAGGGGTGATTTGGAAAATAATGTACACCCTTATAAATGAATTGCACAAAATGCACCCTTTCCTATGTGTAGTAATTGATTAAAAAAATAGTTTGAATGGAATGAAGGTATGACTTTTAAATTTGAGAATGAAATTCAGAGTTTTTTAAGAAAACCACGTCGTAAACGAAGTCGCGGCGAAAGTTAACGTGCAATAGACATTTTTGATTATCAAGAACCAGAAATAAATAAATAAAATGTTGTTTGTCAAGGTTCGGAAATCGGTTTTTCCAATCATGTACTTGGCGCAAAACTTTTTAATTTCGTGTTCGTTCGTACAACCGTTATTTTTAAACCGGTTATTAGGAGAACATTTTCATGTTTTTTTTAGATTAACCGGTTTAGAACACTAAAAACCGGTTTCTACCTGTCTTCGTTTACGCGGCACACCTACAGACGGCCGGCCGTCTCGTCACTCGTCGAATCAACCGGTTTATTTAGGTTACAATAAAGTTCTTAAAACGTTCGCGTTATGTATGTTATGAAAGTTCGAAGTAAAACCGAAATAAACCGGTATTTACTGCTATTTTTAAAATCGGACCGAATCTTGGTTTGTGTGCGGTATGTGTCCGCTCTCAGTCACGCTCGCTTCTGTAGTTTGAGCCGCACAGATTCTATTATTAGTCATCAATCGATAACGGACATAATACGACTCCATCGCTAGCTTGTGATTTGCCCAGCGGTGGGATGGAGTGGGCTTTTTGGAGACTTTAAGGTCCACTTCAGGGTTGAAAACATCGAGTACCAGAAACCCGCTCGGCGGGTTCTCTGTTCGTAGTCGCTTTCCTCTACAAAACGGGAAAATTTATTTATCCATACAATTGTAACATATTTAAATAATAATAATAAAAATAAAAATAAATGAATAGAAAAGAAATGAATAAAGGAATAAAAATAATAAATAAATATTATAGGACATTATTACACAAATTGACTAAGTCCCACAGTAAGCTCAATAAGGCTTGTGTTGAGGGTACTTAGACAACGATATATATAATATATAAATAATTATAAATACTTAAATACATAGAAAACACCCATGACTCAGGAACAAATATCCATGCTCATCACACGAATAAATAATGTAAATAATGTATTAATAATTTGAATTTTGTGAATTTGTAAGTTCGGATGATGATCGTGATGAATAATTTTATTTTATAATGATTAGCTTAGATTTGTAAGGTATTAGTATTGTATTTTGTATTGTTGTTGTATGTCCTCACAGGGCGTCATGGACTGACTTACTGAATTGTATTGTAACACCTTAATAATGTATGTACATGACTATACAATTAATAAATATTAAATATTATAGGACATTATTACACAAATTGACTAAGTCCCACAGTAAGCTTAATAAGGCTTGTGTTGAGGGTACTTAGACAACGATATATATAATATATAAATATTTATAAATACTTAAATACATAGAAAACACCTATGACTCAGGAACAAATATCCATGCTCATCACACGAATAAATGCCCTTACCAGGATTTGAACCTGGGACCATCAGATACGTAGGCAGGGTCACTACCCACTAGGCCAAACCGGTCGTCAAAATGAAAATGAAACACTGGGATCGGCTACGAAAACGTCAGTAGCGAAGCAAAGGGTAAAACGGGACCCTATTACTCAGCTGTCCTTCCGTCCGTCTGTCATCAGGCTGCATCTCATGAACCGTGATAGTTAGACAGTTGAAATTTTCACAGATGATATACTGCTGTTGCCGCTATAACAATAAATACTACAAAATATAATAAAATAAATATTTATGGGGGCACCCTTACAACAAACGTGTTTTTTTTTGCCGTTTTTTGAATAATGGTACGGAACCCTTCGTGCGCGAGTTTTTTTACAAAATGTATTTAACCAATTCAATGTTACATAAATTAAGGATCAATTACTTTTCTAAGAAATTGTCAGGTAACATTTTAAGTTTTGTACCTCTTCACCCCAGCTGTCCTTATTCACCCCGGTTGATGGTATGTAATTAAATAAAGCTAGTCAAGGTACAGTAGGTACATACAGCCAATTGTTTTTGAAAAATTTTAGGCCTTTTTCAGATCCCCAGAAGCGGACCCCAGGCTCCCATGAGCCGTGGCAAAATGCCAGGACAACCGCGAGGAGAAGGAGAAGTGCTTTTTCAGATCACAATACTGTTTTTTTTTATGGAGGCTAGGCAGGCGTTTGACCACGATCACACCTGATGGTAAGTGATGATGCGGTCTACGGTGGAGCACGCTTACCTATGAGAACTATTTACTCTAGCTAAACATTTAACTTACTATCTTGAGGCCATTCTCTAGTAATTTCATCGATTCGAAACTTGATTTCTTGAATCTTGATCGTTAGAAAAAAATCACGAACATAGATCTTAAATGCAACTCAAAAATTTGTAATATTTTTTGCACAAAAGCTAAAAATATGAATATTGCTTCTAGAAATACGCAATTTTATTTTTGATCAAACGTTATTTCAATTTTTATTTGTTATAACTTACAAAAAATTAAAGTTCATAAACATGATACCCGCGATCCCGGGCACGCTTACTCTCAGTCAGAATGAGAGACGAACCCGAAACTTAGGGGTCCATACAAAAGTTGACAGTCGTTGACAGAGCTCAACGAGGGGGGGGGGCGGGTTTAGGGTCGGCAACTCGCATGTAACTCCTCTGGAGTTGCAGGCGTACATAGGCTACGGAGACTGCTTACCATCAGGCGGGCCGTATGCTTGTTTGCCACCGACGTAGTATAAAAAAAAAAAAACAGAAAACGTTTTTCCACTTCTAAATATTTTCCATTCTCAATGACTTTTTTGTATATTATTGACACAATGAAAAACTAGGTTTATACATTTCCTTTTTTTTTCAAAATTCGCAGTACATTTTTTTTAAGCGAAACCTATAAACCTGGAATATATTATGCTGAAGCGATCGACATCAAAATCAACGTCATTTGTTAAGATTTAGTCAGTGGAAATTTTTTCCCGAAATGGAATTTCATAGAAAAAGTACCGTTATTTCGCTAGGATCGGAAAGCTATAATTCCCTCTTAATACTTCAGTATTTATCAAATTAAAAATTAAAAATTATTTATTTCCATTTTACGCTGCAGCCACAGGATATTCCTTTTACAGTAAAGGTTTAAAATCTTAATGTTAAAGCCTAAGATTAACGATGGTCCCCACACTACGCAAAGCCTGTATCGTGGTTACCGTGGTTACAAACATTTTTTTTTTTTTTTTTTTTTTACATGCATTTGCTTGAGCATAAAGGTGCACAAGTTAATAATTTAATAAAATAATAAATAATTATATTCCCATTTCTGTGTCGAAACAATCAGCGGGCAATGAGATGTCTACACAGGTTCAAAGAATACATAAGTTCAAAGGTCACCGAAGCCAATGCAAAGGTCAACATTGTATACCTCTTATTTATATAAGGGGTTAAATTTACAAGCAAATTGTTTGGAAAAGTTAAACTTTTTGTTACAAAAAGGCTTCCGGAGTCAGTCGATATAGGCTAAGTACGCATTATAGAACTGTGTGGCTACCAGAACCCCTAGTGTAAATTTATTCGATAGCGAAGGTGACGTTAAGTCTCATTTTGTATGGGATTGAGAAACAGCGCGCCAAGCGGGACGTTTTGGAAACTTAAAAACGTCATGTCACGCTATCGAATAAATTTACACTAGGGGTACAGGCGTTACTTTGCGGAAATTGATATTAACTAAAATACAAGATATTCCTTTGCTAATCCGCGAAAAGATAACGTGCTAGTCAATCAGGGCTAACCCGTTATACTTGCGTATTTTTACATGCAATTAATGTTCCCACCCTTGCACCGCAAAAATAAATACGCAAATAAATATAATAATCCACCACCAAAAGTACAAAACTTGTTTCGCCTCTCTACGAGGCATCCTCAGGAGATGTTGACGGTCCGAAGTCCGACGACTGAGTCAGTCGGACTAAGTCGACTGAGTGAGTTCGGGTTGTTATATTTATTTGCGTATTAGCACGTCATCTTTTCGCGGATAAGCAAAGTAATATTTTGTATTTTAATTAAATACCTGCCCTGACATCATCAAATCAAATCATTTATTTGTTAGAATACAGTCAAGTGGATGTTATCAAATACATTTCAAAGAACAGTGTATTCAGCCAGCTAACGGGCATACAAATCTTATATTCATAAACAAAATTAATTTAATGTATACTACATTATACTAAATTTAATAACTATGCGGAATATGGTCAAAATATTCATTTAAAGAGTAAAAAGCATTTTGTACTAAAAAGTCCAATAAATGTTTCCTAAATACAGGCATTTAACAGTTAAACATGAAACAGTTATTATTGTACAGAGGGCTGTACAGGGCTGGTTGTATTGAGCTGGTTGATAAATTCTCACAATGTAAATCAATAATGTCGTTACGGTGGCGCAAGGAATCACAATATGACAGCAATGTCGGCAATGCCCTGGGGCCTGTGTTATAGTTGACAAGCGACAGGTGGCAATTACTGTGTTCATGTATTTGAGTACGTGTTATGTAATTGTTATTATTTTTTTGGTATTAGTATTGTTTCCCTACTCATCATCTTCCTCGCGTTGTCCCGCCATTTTGCCACGGCTCATGGGAGCCTGGTGTCCGCTTGGCAACTATATATAATCGAATGGGCGTAGGCAGATTTACGAAAGCGACTGCCATCTAACCTTCCAGCCCAGAGGGTAAAATAGGCTTTATTTCCTTCACAGAAAAGCGATTGGCAAATATCAAATGAAATTTCGTACCTAAGTTCAGAAAAACTCACAGGTACGAGGCGGGATTTGAAATTTTGAACCCGATACCTCCGGATTGCATGTCGCATTAACGCTAGGGCACCAGCGCTTTTTTATTTCCCGAGTAATATTATAAATTCGAAAGTAACTGTGTCTGTCTGTTACCTCTTCACGCTTAATCCTCTGAACCGATTTAGATGAAATTTGGCATGGAGATAGTTGGAGACCCAATGAATGACATAGGATAGTTTTTATTTGGTATGGAAAGGATAGTTTTCTATCATCAATCATCATCATTCCATGACTGTTGAGCTAGTTGATGAATTCTCACACTGTAAATCAAGGGTCGGAAACCGGTTAAATTTCCAAACCGTTATCATGTACCTAACGCAACACCTTTAAATTTCGGTTTCGCTCTAAAAACCGTTATTTTTAAGCCGGTTTTTATGAGAACAGTTCTTGCCTAATTAACCGGTTAAAAAAAAAAATTTAACCGGTTTCTTCATATTTCGGTGGCTACGTTTACGTGGCACACCACCAGGCCGGCCGGCCGTTTCAGGACTCGTCGAATAAACCGGTTTTTTAGGTTACCATAAAGTTCTTAAAACGTTCACGTTTTTATAAAAGATTGGAGGAAAACCCAAATAAACCGGTATTCTTTAAACCGGTTCTGAGCCTTGCTGTAAATCCACGTGTGATCGCAAGAAATCACAACATGACAGCAATGTCGGCAATGCCCTGGGGCCTGTGTTATAGTTGACCAGTGGCAGGTAGCAACTAGTGTGTTCACGTTCTATAAGTATTTAGGTGTAAGTTGGATATATACAGAGGATTACTATAACTAGCTTAAATCTAAAATAAGCCCTTGAGGCATTATAACAAGGATGAGGGCGGCATTTCCTCGTTGTATCGCATCGCAATGCTAATACGTTGTGCAAAAATAATCAATTAAAAGTTAATTACGTTCCTGGTCATCGACCTTGGAACTGTTCGTAACATTTTCTTTAAAAAGTAACAAAGTAATTCAGGCGAAAGCACGGGAAGAAGCTGGTTTATCGTATATGTAGTAATATGCAGGGTGTTTAATGTGTTTATTTAGTCGCCTGCAATAATTTACGGTGTGAATTAAGGTCATATTGAGCAACTTTTACTATGGGACCAACCCCGTAATCTTAAAAAAAAATTACTCTCCCATAGAAAATGTCAAGGTCAGACGGCTAAAATGTATGAAACGGCTATTTTTTTGCGATTTCAGGGTTGGTCACATAGTGAAAGTTACTCAGTATGACCTATATATTCACCCCGTACATGATTGCAGTGAGGGTAAGATCCATAGGTACATTATAGTATGGTTAACTCGTCGCGTCTTTCCTGTAGACATTGCTCAGGAAATCTAGAGCTATTTTTACGCTACACCCTTACAGGCGGAATTTTTTTTTACAGTACTTGAGACTCAAATAAGGAGTTTTTGCAAAAATTTCATTTTTGATACAATCCTATGGCCACCTGTCTCCATCATCAGACCACATCGATGCCATCATTATATTAGTGGATTGTTATCCGATTTACATATGAATGCAAAATATCAGCTCAATCTGAAATCGGGAAGTGGGTCAAATTTAGCTTCCAACATTTGACCCACATTAAGTAACAGGGCAAGTTAAATAAAAGCTTGTAAAAACAGAGCCCCTAGTGTAAATTTATTCGATAGCGTGACGTGACGTACGCGTTTGCATTAAGACTCATTTGTATGGGATTTAGTAACAGCGCGCCAAGCGGGACGTTTTGGAAACTCAAAATCCCATACAAAATGAGACTTAAGGACGCGAACGCGTACGTCACGTTACGATATCGAATCAATTTACACTAGGGGTACAGGATATTTGTACCTGAGTCGTTAACTTTTACTTTCTTTAAGTGATATTTTTGTAAAATGTGTTAAACCCATATTTTTTAATAAAAAGCTAATTTTAAACATTTAACGGATAAACCGTCAATTGTACTATTTTTGTAGAGACATTAAAGTTAAAAAAAGAATATGTATAGTATGTTTGTCAAGTATCAAGTAGACTAGAGCAGAGTGTAACCCAGAATGTCTCCCATTACCGGTGGTTTCATTCCAATCGATTCCCGAGCACGAGCGAGCTAAGAGGTCTACTAGAATTAACCGCAAAAGGTTATACATATGTAGTATTAAAGGCTAACTGAAAATAATATGAAAATTAGATATGATTTCCCGTTTATTTGGGTCTTTTCTAGCTGCCCTTGCAAATGCGACCGCGGCCGGCAAAACGTCCCACTTTGACGCTAGCCATAAGGACGCGTAGACAGATTATTCGTATAAAGATACAAGCTAATCTAGTCCTTATGACAAGCGACAAAGTGGGACGTTTTTCCGGCCGCGGTCACATATAGTCCAGTTTCCGTGTGAATTTTTAATGGCATTTACCCACGATTGAAATGTGTGTAAAAATATAATAACTACAGTATTTTGTTAATTGACATATATATCTAAGGACGGGCCATACGGGCACTAATAAGATTGGTGCTAGTTCAGTGGTGTCACTCACGAATTCGAGCCAATCGTGCAGTCTAACGGAAGTAGTTACGACCAATTGCGATGTGGCGTTAGACTGCACGATTGGCTCGACTTCGTTTAGTATATAATATGTGATATAGACATTATGGTAAACATTTTTACACAATTTGATGTATATTAACAATATCTATGCGCCTACGTTTAACTTTTTTATATTTTTTAATTATTGTAAAAATTTGGAGCGAAAAACTGCTTTTATACACATTTTTAAATGCTCCTAACTCTTATAATAATTTAAAAAATCGAAAAAAATCAAAGGTAGCGGCATGGCCATGGTCGATATACAACAAATTGTGTCAAAATATTTTCAATAATGTTAATATACAGAGAGGGAAATGAGGACTATGTTTGTATGAAAAGGAGATTTCGCGTGAGTCCTCCATGTTCGTCTTAAAGGTCTCAAGGTCACATTACACTGGTGTCGAGTGCTCGAATAGCTTCTGTACGCGCACCAATAAGAATATACGGCGAGGGAAATTCTATAATAACAAAATCGGTACTTGACGGTCGCAACCTGCGCATACGACGGTATGTGGCTTTCCATCAGAATAGGGTCCTTATGCTTAATGTACAAAGGGAATCCTTTCTCATAGAAAGCTCTGCACATGAAGCGTAAGGACATTAGGAACCCTACTCCGAGGGAAGGCCACATTTACACACAAATATATAAAACTAGTTTTTGTCCGACCAGAATGCTGATTACTACGATGATGTATGTTTCAATTTTTTTTTGTTATGCTATATTTTTGTATGTTATAGACCTTATAGTTTTTGAAGCGCTGGTGGCCTAGCGGAAAGAGCGTGCGACTTGCAATCCGGAGGTCGCGGGTTCAAACTCCGGCTCGTACCAATGAGTTTTTCGGAATTTATGTACCAAATATCATTTGATATTTACCAGTCGCTTTTCGGTGAAGGAAAACATCGTGAGGAAACCGTACTAATCCCAACAAGGCCTAGTTTATCCTCTGGGTTGGAAGGTCAGATGGCAGTCGCTTTCGTAAAAACTAGTGCCTACGCCACATCTTGGGATTAGTTGTCAAGCGGACCCCAGGCTCCCATGAGCCGTGGCAAAATGCCGGGTCAACGCGAGGAAGAAGAAGAAGACCTTATAGTTTATCATGAATAAATGTGATGATTTCTGATTTCTGAAAACTATTCTACAGGGTTTTTTTTAAATATTTAAATTAAGGCATGAGAAGTACTGATTTAAATGTACAAGTGCTTCGTTTACAGTAACGGCCAATTGATTTAAATCCGGTCCTGATACACAAACTACTAAATCATCTGCAAATGTGCTTTACTATAGTAATTAACAAACTTAAAAACTAAATCTAAAAATTTAACAATATTATATACTAGGGTCGACAGGTACCCGGGTAAATGTGCCTAGCACGCTGCTGGCGTTACCTCTTTTTTTAATTACCGGCAATATTTTGCTATGTGAATATATAGTTAGAACATAATTAACAACTTTTACTATGGGACCAACCCCGAAATCACGAAAAAAATGGCTCTCCCATAGAAAGCATATACTTCTGACCAGCCAAAATGTATGGAAACCCGAATTTTATTCGTGTTTCCTTAAACTATCCAAAATACTATTACCAAATTTCATTTAAATCGTTTCATTTCAATCCGTTCTCAACCAAATCGGCGATATCACGACAAAAATTATTCACTAAAAACCCACGTTTAAAGGAAACAAGTCTATTTTAATAAAAGGAAAATGTGTTTATGACATAAACGGATTTTTATAAAACGAATTTAAACTGTTTGGAATGAACTTAAAAATTAATTGACTCGGTATCCATAGAAAATAATAAATCCAATTAATCTTAGAGTAGATTTAGACCTATTTTTATACGATAATCTTTATTATAATATTTATTTTCAGTGTATAATACAAAAAAGTTACACATTACACAAATTGTCTAAGTCTCACGGTAAGCTTAAGAAGGCTTGTGTTGTGTACAAATAAATATACAAATACTTAAATGAGTACATAGAAAACATCCATGAGCAAATGGAACAAATATCAGTGCTCATCACACAAATAAATGCCCTGACCGGGATTCGAACCCAGGACCATCGGTGTCATAGATAAATATTATAGGACATTATTACACAAATTGACTAAGTCCCACGTACCACAGTAAGCTCATGTGTTGAGGGTACTTAGACAACGATATATATAATATATAAATATTTATAAATACTTAAATACATAGAAAACACCCATGACTCTGGAACAAATATCCATGCTCATCACACGAATAAATGCCCTTACCAGGATTTGAACCCGGGACCATCAGCTTCGTAGGCAGGGTCACTGCCCACTAGGCCAGACCAGTCATCTAAATACATCGGTCGTATATTTAATTATTTATATAATGATATAAAATAGGACAAGATTATGGTCTGATTTTTCAAACATCAGGTAAAATTATCTGTCAGTTAAAGAAAACACTCTGTTTTTCTTCTTACTTGTGAAAGAAAGGGAAGAGGGATGTTTGATAAATCAGACCTTAATCAACTTTTTCATCTAGATACATAAAATAAACTCTATGATATGTTCAGAAGATCTACCGCGAACCACGTTCGACGTGTTGCCTCCCTGTTACACTTACATACGAATTCACAAGTGCGACAGAGACGCAACACGTCGAACGTGGTTCGGCGGTAGGCTCACAGGAACCGATCATGGAGGGTCTATTATATGGGTGTAGATAAAGTTATATTAACGTTTGTGAACCACGTTTTCAAAAATAAAGTACAGTTCATACAATAAAACGTACAAAAATTAAATGATTTAATGAAACTCATTATGACAAGTATCAAGAATCATCGGTTCTGTAGAAGTCGTAACGCGCGTAAAGGTTTTACAAGCCGGAAATGTTCCATCCAGTGGTTTATAGTTCATAGTACATTACGATACAAGTGCGAAAAATAGGAAATACGCAACGAGTGGTGATAAATTAAAACACCACAGGGAGTGTTTTAAATCGACACGAGTTGCAAATTCCCTATTCGCACATGTATCATACAACATTTTACAGTACATATGGCCCGACATATGCCCTTTATGGCCCGACATAGTTAAGTAATGTACTAATTATCGCACTAGTGCAGAAAATAGGAAATTCGCAACGAGTGATGATAAATTAAAACACGACCGAAGCGCTGTAAGGGGACAGTACAGCGGTGTCACGCACACGAATGCGAGCCAATCGTGCAGTCTAACGCCACAACGCGATTGGTTGATGAGTTCGCATCACGCGCGCGATTGGTCGCAACTAGTTCCGTTAGACTGCACGATTGGCTCGAATTCGTGAGTGCCACCACTGAACTAGCACCATTCTTAGTGCCCGTAAGGCCCGTCCTTAGGTATGTCAATGGAAGACAAATATTTTTTTTTCCTTTTTTTACATTCATCAAGTGGGTATGCGCTTTTGCAGCTGTGTGACAAATATGGGGATTCATATAATTAAATAAACTGTGTATCCTCTTTTAAATTTAGATGTATATATTTAATTTTATAGCAGGACAAGTAAGAAATAATTGTATTGGATAAACTGGAGCTACTAGTAAAGGTGTTTGAAAGTAAGCTGTGCTGTGTTATACGAGTAAGCTGTAGTAGCAAAGTTTCAGAAAGATAAAGCATAATTACGTAACTTATTAAATAAACTATTATTGATAGTTGTTTATTTACTCCCGTGCAAGTATCAAGCAGTGTGGAGCGCGCAGCGGACGGAATCCGGCGTCGCGCGTCGCTTACGAAATGTTACCGCGCGCCACGACCAGAACCACGCTAATGCAAATTAAACGAGTATGGAATAAAATTAAATTATTTTTTGAAAATATTTTAATTTATGTTATTTCAAGAAGTAACACTATAGGTGTTTAGTAATCTGCAATAATTGATGGGATGAATATATAGGTCATACTTGGCAACTTTCACTATAGGACCAACCCCGATTTCACGAAAAAAAAATGCTTCATACATTTCGGCTGTCCGACGTTGACATTTTCTATGGGAGAGCAAATTTTTCTTTCGAAAAATCCACTGGCATTCTGGCACCACTGCACTGGAGACCTTGGTCACTTTTTTTTCGTATATGACTTTTTTTTAATACTACGTCGGTGGCAAACAAGCATACGGCCCGCCTGATGGTAAGCAGTCTCCGTAGCCTATGTACGCCTGCAACTCCAGAGGAGTCACATGCGCGTTGCCGACCCTAGCATTCCCCCCCTCGTTACATTTATTTCGGTTCGGTTAAGTTCGTTGTAATCTGATGCCAATATATTTTTTTTGTTTGTGATGATTTGTAACGAAAACTAACGGATGTCAGTAAGAATGTTAATTTAATTTAATACTTTGTTATGTCAGTCAATCAATAGATATTTGTAATAAAAAGCCACAATTGGTACTTGCCGTATTTGCTAGTTCATTAACTTTATAGTTGATAATAATGGTTTCTGGGGGCCCTTGCGGATACACTTCGACCCATAGAGACAGATAATAATAGTGATCAATTTAAAATTTAACTATTAAATACTTAATTAATATTATCAATAGTTCTAATACATTTAATATATCTAGGTACATGAGTAAATAATTTCACCAATACTAAGTTTCACCAACAAAACACAAATATGCATTGACAAATAATTCTACTTTCTCCCCAATCTCCCCTGATTGCGCAATTACGCAAAAATATCAAAACAAGCGAGTGACCTTTAAAATTATAAAATAAAGTCGTGGTCGGAAGTGAAAATGGTTCAGTAGCGGCGTTCTGCGGCTGGCGCGCGCTAAGTAAAGCAAGCAAACGAAGCAAACTGGAGGGCACAGGGTTGTCACTGCACTACATTATATTTATTTTTTATTTTTAGCGGTTTTTTTTTAATAGCAGTGGTGGTTGAGTGGAGTGGAAAATGTTGCTACGCCCTAGTAGGGTCCATATTTGTATTGACTACTTAATTATAAGAACATCTTGTAATACCATGGTTGCAACGAATAAATGAAATATGAAATATCTGACTACATTATTGTATACGCTTCAACTGTTGTTCAACTTTCAATCCGGAGGTCGCGGGTTCAAATCCTGGCTCGTACCAATGAGTTATTCGGAACTTATGTACAATACGAAATATCATTTGATATTTACCACTAGTTTTTCATCGAAAACATCGCGAGGAAACCTGTATACATCTGCGAAGAAATTCAAAGGTGTATGTGAAGTCCCCAATCCGCATTGGGCTAGCGTGGGGGCCATAGCCAAAGCCCTCTCGCGCATGAGGACGTATATAGGCTGAATTATTATTAATTTTTATTTTTAGACAATTTCGTTTCTAATAGTAACATTAATGTACTAACAGTGACCTTATGAGTTTAAAATCGTTTATGAATTGTCGAAAAATAGCGATAATTATGAAACGTTTTACGTTTTTAAAACTCTGGTTTTTTTGTACATAGGAACTAGTATTGAATGCTCATTCGTTTCTAGAAAATGTATGGATTAGTCCTTCATAGTTAAACGAATAGACTTTAGTTGTGGTAGAAGTGTTTTACACAGATTATGATACATATGCATACTGTAAATTTTACACGCAAGATTTATATATTAAGACATTATTATTCATTTGGGGAATTGTATTTTATATAATTTTTGATTATGTCAATTCGGTCGATTTCTTCATAAAATCAAATATGTGTTTTTGCAATATGTGAAAATATTTATTGTATTAATTACACAAATATAATTTTTCTAATGAATATAATTTTCGCTACAAAAAGCATCTAATGGTACGTAAAATAATTGGATGTTTTTAATGAATAGTAATAATAATAATAAACACGCGCGGCAGCCCTGGCGCGGCAAGTATGCGCGCAGCCGATATTTTTTCACTGCAGAACAAAACCACAGTGGAGTCGACACGTTTTATCTAATTTTGTTTATATTGACCCTATTTTTGTTATTTTGGTACCTTAAATGAGTTTTAATATACTAATGGAAACTGACATATTAATGGAATATAGAATAAAATATCCATATCCAGTTATTTTATTTAAAATCTTATATTACTAATATTGTATGGGTACAGAGTAAATTTTACTAATGCACAATACGCATTTTTACATTAAAATAGATTCTACGACCAACTCTGGCAATGACCGCACTAGAAAAAAATGGTTTTCATTTTTTTCCTATGTAGGTAATTTTTGACGTCAGTTTTATTACGAGTACTCCCATATATACTGAGCTGAGCTATATAGAAAGAAACAAATCATCCTTAAAACAGCCTTTATTGCTAATTAAAGTATATCACTTGTCTTGATTTAGAATTATTTTTAGGGTACCGTACCCAAAGGGTAAAACGGGACCCTATTACTAAGACTCCGCTGTACGTCCGTCCGTGATAGTAAGACACTTGAAATTTTCACAGATGATGTATTTCTGTTGCCGCTATAACAACAAATATATAATGGTACGGAACCCTTCGTGCTTGAGTCGGACTCGCACTTGGTCTGTTTTTTACTTATTTATTTGTGATACCACTTCAGAAAACATGTAATTACCGACGAATATGATTACAAGACTTGACAATGGAAAACGGCCCTGTGAGTTTGCGACTTGACAACAAAGAGTGTGCGATAAGCTCATGCAGTCAACTGCATTTTTTATTATTGTAAATTTAAACGCTTATTCATAAACGTGTACTAAATTTACGATGCCGCTAATAATCGTTTGTCCCTTTCCGACGTATTGGTATGATGGAAAGGGACAAACGATTATTAGCGGCATCGTAACTTTAGTACACGTTTATGAATAAGGGGGTAAGTTTATAAGGTTGAAATTAAACCACCATTTGCGCCATATTGTAAATTTAAAACCTTAATTTATAAGATTGAAATTAACACACCATAGCATTTGCGCCAAAGTGGTTAGCAACAGTGGTCATCTAAGTATCTTAAGATAACTTTTGCGATTTGCAAAATACCAACTTAAACTTGTGTTGCATATACATGTACCTATAATGATTGCCTTAGTTAATAATTATATATATTTAATATTCGTTTTTTTAGAGATAAATCTAAATTGAAGCTCTTGTAATTCAAGATAAATATACTTGTATTTTCTGTAATTTTTCTCATTAAGCGAAATGTATATTTCTTTGAGAAAAGTTTTTTAAACCTAAAAAAGAGCTTGAGTCCAGAAAATTGGTAGTCGATGTGAACTATTAGTACTATTACACACAGCACTATTTCTGGACTGATACGTCATTCAAACCTAGCGTAATCCTATCTTAAAGGCCGGTAACGAACTTAGCGTAGCGGATGTCCATGGGTGATGGTAATCGCTTACCGTCAGGCGACTTATCTACTCGTTTTCTTCCTAATTTAAAAAAAAATACTATTTTTGTATATTTATAAGTATTTAAACAAGTCGGCTCAACAGTTTTCTTGTGCTGCTGCTATCTCGCTCGCACTACGAAGGGTTTATTACGGTAAGTAGCCTCCGCTATATCACATTATAACTATTTATTTATCCATACCCATACATTTGTTTATAAACTTATAAAACTATGCTGTAATGGGAGGTATTTTTAACCGACATTAAAAAAGTGTTTTAAGTTGTTACCGTTTTTTTTTGTTTTTTACAAAAAAGTATTCTTGAAGTTTACGAAAATTACTAAATACCTTAAGTTTCATTGGGTTTTAGGCATGAATCAAGTATTAAGTACGGATTGGGCATGAGTGCTGGGGGAACTGACAGAACGGGATAGTCTTATGCATCTTTCACTAGGAGTAGTAGAGAAAGCGTATTTTTTTTTACAAAAAAAGTATTCTTGAAGTTTGCGAATATTACTAAGTACTTTAATTTTTATTGGGTTTTAGGCATGGATCAAGTATTAAGTACGGATTGGGCATGAGTGCTGGGGGAACTGACAGAACGGGATAGTCTTATGTATCTTTCAGTAGGAGTAGTAGAGAAAGCGTTATTGTTTGTCTCGCATTTTTTTGAAATGAGGGAGCACTCTATGCTCTTACCGATCTCACTGTACAAGATAGACGTAATTAAGAATTATGCTAATGACTGTACCTAATGGGACAGATAATGGGCTAATTAGGGCTGGGTGGCAAACAAGCGAACGGCCCAACTGGTCAGCGGTTAACATAGCCCATAGACGTCTGCGTGCCCGGGATAGCGGATATCATGTGTTAGATTTTTTTTTTGTATAGTTTTAACAAAAAAACAAGTACTTGATGAGTCCGATCAAACATAAAATTGAGCATTTTACATATTTTTAGCTTCTGTGCAAGAATTGTTAAAAAAAATTAAGGTGCGTTGTAGACTTATTTTCTTAATTATTTTCTATCGAGAGAAAGTCAAGAAATCAGGTTTACTAGAGAATACTAATTAAATTACTACTTGGATTTTTGGCAACTGTATGGTGAACTAAAAAACCGGCCAAGTGCGAGTCAAACTCGCGCACGAAGGGTACCATTATCTATAAAAACGGCAAAAAAAATGTTGTATGGGAGCACCCTTACATACCTTTTTTATTTTTTTTTATTTGTTGTTATAGCGGCAACAGAAATACATCATCTGTGAAAATATCAACTGGCTATCACGGTGCATGAGCCGGCGGTGACAGAAGGACAGCGGAGTCTTAGTAATAGGGTCCCGTTTTACCCTTTGGGTACGGAACCCTAAAAAGTGCTAAGAAATTGGTCCATCCGTTGGAGAGCTACAATGCCACAAACAGACATTGACATAAAACATATTACACCCCTCTTTATGTGTCGTGTTCTTCTTTTTTTTTATACTACGTCGGTGGCAAACAAGCATACGGCCCGCCTGATGGTAAGCAGTCTCCGTAGCCTATGTACACCTGCAACTCCAGAGGAGTTACATGCGCGTTGCCAACCCAAACCCCCCCCCCCCCCCTCCCCCTCGTTGAGCTCTGGCAACCTTACTCACCGACAGGAACACAACACTATGAGTAGGGTCTAGTGTAGTGTAGTGTTCTTCTTCCTCGTGTCCCGGCATTTTGCCACGGCTCATGGGAGCCTGGGGTCCCCTTGACAACTAATCCCAAGATTTGGCGTAGGCAACACCCAACCAACGCAACCCAACACCCGTGTAGTATTGTCGGGGGTTTATGAAAAACAAAATCTTATAACTATACCTTTAAACGAGCAATTCTTGTATAATTTCGCGGATCTCGGTAACGGCTCTAACGATTTCGATGAAATTTGCTATATTAGGTTTTTCGGGGGCGAAAAATCGATCTAGTTCTTATCTCTGGGAAAACGCGCATTTTTGAGTTTTCATATGTTTTCCTAGCAAAGCTCGGTCTCCCAGATATTACATATTAAAATGTGTTCAACCCTGAAATGAATTAAAACCATACAATACGTCAGATTGAACAAGTGTACGTTACCACCACATACCAAAGTGCCGTAAGTACGTTTTGCAGAATACTGCGGCACGCCGTTTTCATTATTTGCGAGTTATGATGAGATCAGCGGTCGGTTCAAGGTGTTATCATACAGAATGTAACCGTTACTGCCTAAATTGACAAATAATACGGTATTTTACATTACATTGTATGTGTATTTTGAGAAATAGTACATTACTGCAGACGCCGGGAAAGAAGTGCTGGCCGGATGAGTAGGTATAGACGGCCGACCGCAAGGAGGCCGGTAGTGATACGAAGCCGGCAAGCCGTTTTCATGGCCTTGCATGTATAGTCCTTATCTCAAACTTGCAATGAAATAATAATAAAATATGATAGGCGCTGGTGGCCTAGCGGTAAGAGCGTGCTACTTTCAATCCGGAGGTCGCGGGTTCAAACCCGGCTCGTACCAATGAGTTTTTCGGAACTTACGTACGAAATATCATTTGATATTTACCAGTCGCTTTTCGGTGAAGGAAAACATCGTGAGGAAACCGGACTAATCTCAACCAGGCCTAGTTTACCCTCTGGGTTGGAAGGTCAGATGGCAGTAGCTTTCGTAAAAAAAAAACTAGTGCCTACGCCAAATCTTGGGATTAGTTGTCAAGCGGACCCAGGCTCCTATGAGCCGTGGCAAAATGCCGGGACAACGCGAGGAAGAAAGAAAAAAAAAAAGATGATTATGATTGTTTCATGTCCTAATGTGATAGGTTTTTGGGCTGTATCTCCTAAACCGTGCGTCGTAGCTCAAAAATAATTAAATTTTCGTTCCCCTTTTAAGAATCCCCAAATATAGTAAAAAAAAAGAAAATAAAAAAAAATATTCATCTGTCAAGCCTTTTCATGAAGACGCCATGTTTACATTAAAATAAAATAAAAATACTTCCCGGCCTACAAAAATCTAAAAAAGTCAAACGTAGGAGTATAGCCATGGTAAATATACATCAAATGATGTAAAAATATTTTCCAAAATGTCAATATCCAGAGAGGAAAATGGGGACTACGTTTGTATGGAGAATCGGCCGTCCTCTTTCCTCTTAAGATTAAGAGTCGATTTCTTCAAAAGTAGGTCTAAGGATATAATTCCCATTCGCGTTAGTGTGCTGAACGTAAATTTCAATTGATAGCCTTATCAGAGCTATAAGCTGTTATCAGTACAATATGCTGGGCAAAGAAACTACACACGGCGACCAGTAGATAATAATGACAGCATATTTGTTGATTTTTAATAAATAAATAAAATATAATGTATATTCTCATTTCTTTATTAATTATATTTTCTTTTCCTTTTGTAAGAATTCGATATGTTTTTTGAAAGAGCTATGTATTTGTATGATTTGAAGTAAATATATATTTTTAATCAAATTTCTACAAAGAAATGCATGATTTCTATAGTAGGTAATCTAAATTGTATTTTTTCTTTTTAATGCATGTTAATTATAAGATGTAATATTTTGAAAAGATGTGTCCCGCCGAGTTTCTTGCCGGTCCATATTGGGATACCCTCCTCCAATTTAGGGGGGATTTAAATCTTCTCGGGTCAGAGGTGTAGGGTTAGAGCCGGTGTAGCTTTATTTGATGTTCATAAGCGCATTGTAATATGCCTACTTGAATAATAAACTATCTTTATCTTTAATAAATATTATAGGGAAATTGGTGCGCCAAGAACTTCAAGAAGGGTTGTGTTGTGGGTACTCAGACAAAGATACACATAATGTACAAATACGAAAACATCCATGACTTAGAAACAAATATCTGTGGTCATCCCGCAAATAAATGCCCTTACCGGGATTCGAACCAAGGACAATCGGCTTCACAGACAGGGCCACTACCCACTAGTCCAGACCGGTCGTCAAATTTTACAGTTAGTAGTTTCCTCGCGTTGGTTCTAAAATAAATTCTTAACCACCAGAGCATAGTTAATTATTTAAAAAAATCTACCGGCAATGTTTTTCGTACATCACGGTCACTTGTGACAGTTGTGACGTCGCTTCAATTAGTGCGACGTTTTGAATTAAAAAAAAGTAGTGACACATTGCTCGCTGAAGAATTGTATAACGAAAAATAAAAGTGGTACATATATTTATAAAACTAGGGTCCCAGCCCAGCGCGCACAAGTTTTTTGGAGAAATCGCGAAACGTCTGGTTGACGTAATTGGTGAGTGGTGACCTAAGAGCTGGCGGCTTCCTCGCATAGTACGGTCGCCAAGCCGCTCCGAGGCCAGATTTAATTGACTCAGCTCGGCCTTACCCACAACCGATATCAATGTGTTCGGACAGTTCTCCTGATCACCGTACATGCGGTAGTAAAGCGGAAAAATGGTGGAGGGGATAGTAATGACGTCACAAAGATGGCGGCCGGACCTATTCTTTTTGGCGGTGTATCTCGAAAACCACTTAACCGATTTTAATCATCGAGGTGTCAAATAATAGCTTATATTATGGAGATTATTTCCTTTTCTACAAACATTTACGTGAAACCTATAGGAAAAAAAATAATCACAAAAAACAGTTTTTTTTTAAATTATTATTTTTTATTTTGTAAAAATCTCCGTAAATATTAGCATTTCGCAAATTTTGTTTAATATAAAACATATTGCTTCATTATCAAGGAATATAATGAGCCTTAAAACATACAGATCGAGTAATAAACAATGAAGCTACACTCATTTATTTGCGCATGGGTAACGATAACTGGCTTTTACCGGTCGAAACTGTGGTGACTGTTACGATACGTATTGAATGGAATTTATAGAGTATCGGTTTTAATTACTGAAATTATAATTAAAATTATAAAAACCAGACACAATAATGTTACCTTACTTCGACGTTTAGTCTCTTTTTTCGTCTTAATCATAGGTAGGTACATATTTCTTTTTACTTAAAAATTTTATACAGGGTGAACTTTTAACCACCAGTCATACTCTGCGCAGCGACTTTATAGGTCATACTTAACAACTTTTACTATGGGACCAATTCCAAAATCGCGAAAAAAAATTTGACTGTCCCATATAAAGGTGCGACCAACTTTACCAGACCAACACTTTTCCAAACTGAGCTACAGCTGTCCGATGAAGTTAAGTACTTAGGACTAACTCTCGACAATAAACTCAATTGGAACAACCACATCAACAAACGGATAGACAAGGCGGGAGTTGTCTTCTGGCAGTGCAGAAGGATGATTGGTAAGAGGTGGGGACTCAACCCGAAAAGTACCCTCTGGCTCTATAAGACGATAATCCGCCCCTTACTCTGTTACGGTGCTCTGGTTTGGTGGCCAAGAACAAACCTAGGCAACGTACGAGACAAACTACAAAGACTTCAAAGGCTCGCATGCGCGGCCACCACTGGCTGCACGAGGTACCCCGACTGCAGCCATTGAGGTCATGCTAAACCTTCCACCGCTGCACCTACACATACAGCAAGAGGCCAGTCTCTCAGCGGTAAGGTTGCGAACCCTCAAGATATGGTCTAACATCACAGGAGCTCTTCACACAAAATGCCTGGAAAAGGTGTATGACGAATTTACAGTGCTTAGGTCAGGCACGGACCGGATTCACAAACAAGCTATCTTCGATAAAAGGTACAAAATACAGTTATATGAGGACGACAATCATGAAGGACTCAATCCCCGGGAGCTGAGAATCTTCACTGATGGGTCCAAAACAGACAGCGGATCGGGCTCTGGAACCTTCTCAGAAGACCTGAACATGTCGATCACCACTCCGCTAGGAGCCCATAACTCGGTATTCCAAGCTGAGTGCATGGGCATCATAAACGCGGCGGCTGCCATCACTGCAAGGAAGGTAGTAGGATCCTCCATCCGCATACTCTCCGACAGTAGAGCAGTCTTAATGGCTCTAAATAGCCATATAGTTACATCCAAACTGATACACGAATGCCACGAACGACTAATGGAGGTATGTCATAATAACAAGATCACCCTACAATGGATCAAGGGACACAGTGGATCCCGAGGTAACGATGCTGCGGACGAGCTTGCCAGGCAAGGATCGAATGCGGGGGCGATTGGTCCGGAACCGATTCTTCCGATACCATTTAGCAAGGTACGCTCAATGCCGCTGGCACGTACAGGGAAACTACACACAGAACACTGGCTGAACCAGACTGGATGCAGACAGGCAAAAGAAGCCATGCCTGGCATCAACGGAAAACTCACAAGGGCGCTCCTGCAACTAGGGAAGGTCCGACTGAGTATGGTTTCCAGTGTCATAACAGGTCATGGACTATTTAACAAACATCTTTTCACAACTGGTGTCACAGACAGTCCCCTGTGCCGAGGTTGCATGGAGACAGAAGAAACAGCCTCTCACGTGGTGCTGGAATGCAGCGGAGTGACTCCATACAGGTGTCCTGTCGTTTGGCCAAAAGATGTTTAGCAAATTGACACTTGGCAACCAACTACTGGCAAAATTATATTTTAGCAAATCATTTTTTTACAACAATATTTTTGACAAATTATTCTTATTACCAAATAATTAACTAATAAAATTTCATTTCATAACAGATCTTTTTGACAAATGATTATTTAAGAACAAAGTTAACAAATAAATCTATCATTGGTCAAAAAATGTTTGCTATAATGTATTATTTGACATGTGTTCCTGTACTAATAAACTGTAAGCGAGCCAGACCTGTCGGGGCAATCCGACTCGGATAGGTTAGGTTAGAAGCCTAAGGCGGGAGCTTTGCTCCCGCCTTAGGCTTCGAGGTTATTTTTTTTTAACAACGCGAAAAATGTAAGCAACCATTGCTTGCTTGTCTTGCAACTAAGTAACTTACCTCAAAATAATCTGGCCCAAATGAAAATTGCAACCATGCAGAATTATTCCCTCAAAGTTTGGTGAATGTATAAATTTGCTAAACATATTACTAGGTGACATGAAAAATATAAAATTGATACTTTGTATTTTGATATATTGTAATAATGTATTATTTACTAAATGATTATTTGTCAAGTGACTTTTTGTAAAATGATACATTTGCGGAATAACATATTTGCCAAATAATACTTTGGTGAAACGTTTTTTGTAAAATGAAAATTTGCCAACATTGTTTTGGTTAAACATTAGTGAACCCTCCATACAGGGCTAAACATCTCGGATCTCCGAGAGACCTCCCCGAGGTCCTACTCAACATCAAAGGTTTGATAGGATTCCTCGAGGAGCTGGGCTGGCAGGACTAGCCCACCCCCAACATATCACGCAAAATAGGCGCAAGTCGTCGAGTTGCGGAAAAATCGCCCGAATACAATACAATACAATACAAGGTGCGACCAGACCGCAGCTTAAAAAACGGTCACGATACGGAATCGCAGTGACGCGTCGTATGCGTACCGTTTTTGACGCATGCTCCCCACACCGCTGTTTAAAAAACGGTGACGGTACGGAATCGCAGTAACGTGCTTCACGCGAATCTTTTTTGTTCGCAAAACAGTTGCGTCTTTTACGTCACCGGTACGGTGTCTGCCATAAGATCTCCGTGTAATATTTTTTGCGATTTTTACGCAGTTCAATTTACGGTGCGTCAGCTTATTTTAAGCAGCGGTGTGGCGAGCATGCGTCATGGACCCGGGTACGTCCTTAAACTACGTCCAAAAGAGAGGTATGGGCATTGTGAATGTCATCTCGCTTTGTGTGGTAGGGCACAGCCAGTGGGTGTCATTCCAGATCCAAATTTTCTTGCGTGATTCGGCATTGGTTCCATAATAAAAGTTGTTCAGTATGACCTGTAAAGTCACTGCGCAGAGTATGGCTGGTGGTTAAAATTTCATCTTATACCTATATTTGACACAAGTAGTAAGTACTTACAGACCAACTATGATACACATTTTGCCTGTATAGTGATACATAGTGAATAAATTAATACCTGATTTAAAAAATAAAACAAAAATAACAAATAGCATGTTATTTAATTCAGTAATCACTAATCAGTCTTAAACAATGAACATCATACTTTTAGATTAGACAACAAAATGTATATTTATACTGTGTTTCGACTTGAAAGATTTTACTGCTTTAAAACATAAGACAAACCTACCAACCAAATGTATAAAAAAAAATGTTTTTTGTGATTATTATTTTCCTATAGGTTTCACGTAAATGTTTGTAAAAAGGAAATAATCTCCATAATATAAGCTATTAGTTGACACCTCGATGAATACAATCGGTTAAGTGGTTTTCGAGATACACCGCCAAAAAGAATAGGTCCGGACGCCATCTTTGTGACGTCATTACTATCCCCTCCCACCATTTTTCCGCTTTACTACCGCATGTACGGTGATCAGGAGAAACGCCCGAACACATTGATACCGGTTGTGGGTAAGGCCGAGCTGAGTCAATTAAATCTGGCCTCGGAGCGGCTTGGTTAAAAGTTCACCCTGTATACAATTTTTAAGTAAAAAGAAATATGTACCTACCTATGATTAAGACGAAAAAAGAGACTAAACGTCGAAGTAAGGTAACATTATTGTGTCTGGTTTTTATAATTTTAATTATAATTTCAGTAATTAAAACCGATACTCTATAAATTCCATTCAATACGTATCGTAACAGTCACCACAGTTTCGACCGGTAAAAGCCAGTTATCGTTACCCATGCGCAAATAAATGAGTGTAGCTTCATTGTTTATTACTCGATCTGTATGTTTTAAGGCTCATTATATTCCTTGATAATGAAGCAATATGTTTTATATTAAACAAATTTGCGAAATGCTAATATTTACGGAGATTTTTACAAAATAAAAAATAATAATTTTATAAAAAAACTGTTTTTTGTGATTATTTTTTTTCCTATAGGTTTCACGTAAATGTTTGTAGAAAAGGAAATAATCTCCATAATATAAGCTATTATTTGACACCTCGATGATTAAAATCGGTTAAGTGGTTTTCGAGATACACCGCCAAAAAGAATAGGTCCGGCCGCCATCTTTGTGACGTCATTACTATCCCCTCCACCATTTTTCCGCTTTACTACCGCATGTACGGTGATCAGGAGAACTGTCCGAACACATTGATACCGGTTGTGGGTAAGGCCGAGCCGAGTCAATTAAATCGTGTTTCTAGAGGGCTTTTGAGATTTGGCGACCGTACTAGCACAACGTATCAGCATTGCAAACGAGGAAATGCCGCCAGCATCCTTGGTACAATGCCTCAAGGGCCTATTTTAGATATAAGCTAGTCCTCTGTATATATCTATTATGTATATAATTATTGTAAATAAACTGATTTTTACAAAACCTATAAAATTGTGTTCTAAAGATATAGGTATAGGTATGAGCTGAATCATCGGTAAATGGCGCGTGGTGGCGCCCTCTACTGTAATGATTACCCTAACTACCCTAAGATTATGTGGTTGTATCAAAAATACACGCTGGTATAGGTGTGAGCTGAATCCTCGGTAAATGGCGCGTGATGGCGCCCTCTACTGTAATGATTACCCTAACTACCCTAAGATTATGTGGTTGTATCAAAAATACACATTTGTATAGGTGTGAACTCAATCCTCGGTAAGTGGCGCGTGGCACCCTCCACTGTAATGATTAATTATTTTACACAGCGATTGGCAGTCCTTATAAACGAACTGTCTTTGTCAGACGCGATAAGACAAAACCAATCATGTAGCCCTTTTATTTTCATTTTTTGTAAGCAAATGTACTACTTATAATTGCACCTGGTTTCGTTAAAACAGCTAGAAAATAAAGGAATTTCATTTTTGGTACAAGGTTATCGCTGTACTTTTCTACAGGCAACTAATACTCATCGAGATATTTCTAAAAACCCTAAACAGAATTAGGTTGCGTTGTTTCATCGCAGAATTCCTATAGCTACCTCCTGTATCCACAGGAGGGAGTTAAATTTGACCCACTTCCCGGTTTCCGATTGAGCTGAAAATTTGCATACATATGCAAGTCGGGTGACAATGCAATATTATGGTACCATCGAGCTGATCTGATAATGGAGACAAGAGGTGGACATAGGAACTCTGTGATAAAACAACGTAACCTAATTGTGTTTGGGGTTTTTAGAATAGTCTCGATGAGTATTAGTTGCCTGTGGAAAGAAAAGTACAGTCAGAGATAAAAGCAGGGATCGGAAACCGGTATTTTTTGTATGGGAACGATAACGGTATTTTTTCGTTCTTTGTTAATTATTTCATTTCTAATTGAGCAATCTAATAATACGAAGTCGTTGTCTAAAAACACACCCGAGTCCTATATTTGGAGTATAAAATAAACCGAAATATATGTTTACTTCAAAGTTTTTCCAAAAAACCGGTTCCGATCCCTGGATAAAAGCTTGTACCTAAAATGAAATTTTTGACAAAAACTTTTTTTATGATTAGGTTTATTGTGTTAATTTTATTTTATTTGTAGTTTTAGCTTATTTAAGTTAGTTTTTAATTAGTTTTATGTTTAGATATATTTTAGTATGTATAAGCTTCAAATGTGTGTTTCTTTAAGGTCGTGCCTGCATCTGTCGTTGACCTGCCCAGCAGTGGCGGCGCGTCACTAATATTCGTAGGGAACCCGGAGCGAACATTGCTTTCCTTTGCTCCATGAGCCGATCGTGAAAGTACTGAACGGGCTGAAATTAGACAAGCCGGTGGGAATCGAGTTCTTTGAACGATCCGCCACTGCTGCCCAGTGTAAATTCACCAAATGGAAATTAACATGTATAATAATTAAACAAGACTATCCTTTTTGGTACAAGTTCTTATCGCCGTATAAACCTATATTTATTTGGACCGTACTTTAAAATTATTTCATTCGGAAAAGGGCTTTTTCTTCCCTACTTAGAGGGATCAAAGTGGCACTTTTCTGTTCTAATTCACTTTTTTTTTGTATACTATTTATTTATTTTAAATTTTGAAACATAATTCCCTTATAGGTGATTACCTTATATGTCATGTGGTAGCAAAATTATTTCCACCCTGGTCGTTAACACTTGAATCCCTCACTACGCTCAGGATTATATTATAGAATCCTTCGCTTCGTTCCGGTTTCAATGTACGATTGTACGCCCTCGCCGTAAATATGTAATTTTGCTCACTTGTGACACAATCTGCTATTCAGTTTCCATTTTGGTTTCTTGCACCTCCTAGATAGTTAAATTAATATTATAATTTCTCCACTACTTGAAGTGTGTCTGGAAGCGATCGGTCTTCAGCAACAAGGCCGCCTATTGTTTACATGTCTTTATGCATTGTACATTTCATTTTCAGATTGTGCAATAAAGATTTGTATTTTGTACGAGTATTAAAAATATTAAAATCTAAGTACTTGGTACTTATCAAGACGATTCTAACGAGACCGAAACTAACATTTCATTATAACTGAATTTACGAATGGATATAGCATTAAGTCCGCCATTTGTACCTTCATGTATTGTGCAATAAAGATTAAATAAATAAATATATATTCTATGCATTAATATTTTACGTTTTTTTATTACGTACCACATTACAATCTATAAATTATATAATAACTCTGACCAATGTGGGACTCGAACCTACATCTTTGGATTGCCGATCCAACGCGTTACCAATGGCGCCAAGCTGACCATCCATCTGTCATTCACCGCTGTGAATATTAATATAATATTTTTTGTATAATAAATATAATAATTGTTAACCCGTTGGGCCGGCAATCCAAAGATGTGGGTTCGAGTCCCACGTAGGCCAGAGATGATCATCGTTGTTTTCATTGTGATTTTCATCCGTAAGTATACATATATGTACAATTTTAATATTCTGAGCTTGTAAGATTTGACCTAAAAAAGTTAAAATTAAAACTTATAGAAAAAGTTATTTCAGGAAGTATACTAGTACGTACATTCTAGAAACTCTGTACGAAGATATTGTGTTGCGACTCCTGGCGTTGCAACTCGCTTAATATTTAATTCGTTCTCGCGCGACTACATAATATTTATATTCCAATGTGGATGCAAAGCAGAGTAAGTTATATCAAACTTAAATACATTTTATAGATACTACTATAGTATTCTTCAAACACGTTGGGAACGCTGGCACAGCTGTTATTTCCATATAAGTTATAACCTAAAAACGCCAAATCTCGCAACATTGTATTGTAACGACACCTATTGTACCCATCCAGTTTGAAAAATACTATAAAATCCCTTTATTTACCCCTTACAATACATTCAGACTCTATAATATATATATTCTAACATGGCTGCAAAGCACAGGGTAAAGAAGTTAGTATTATGCAAGTTAAAAATATGTAAGCACTTTCGTAGTGAAATTTAAAAGTTATTTTATTTGTAATACAAGTCAAAGAGAAACTTTATATTTAAAAGAATAGAAATTCAAAAATTATAATACATATGTATTTATAGAATAGTCTTACCTACACATAATTATACTCGTAATAATTAATGAAGCACACTATACTTATAAATAAATATTACTTAACTACGTCATCGTATATTTTAATTTAATAAATGTTATCTATTTTCCACCGCTATATCTATACTTGAAATAAAAAACACATCTTACGAGTTACACCAATATCCCACTCAACCCACAACCTTTTAATATACGCACACATACACTTCTTATTTTATGGTCACACTTCATAGATCTTCCCTCTCAACTGAACACCAACCTTACGCTTTTTAAAAAAGGTTGAAAATCAAATAACAGAAATGGCGGTTAAGCTGTTTTAAATTGGGAAACAAAACGATATTTATACAGAGGGGCTACTGCGAACACCGAAGTTCACAAAACGCGAGCATCTTTCTCTTTTACTCCAACTAAGGCGTAATTAGAGTAACAGAGATAGATGCCCGCATTTTGCGAACTTCTGTATTCGCGGTAGGCCCTCAGAACTCAGAACCGTGGAACGAATTCGTTAAATTATATTGCTTTCAATATGAGCCTTATTACATTAATATTAACGTCGAAATTGGTAAAGTTCGTACTTGATATTGGTGTACGAGTTTGAGATTTATTTCAAAGAACATTAGGTTGAAAATCGAACGGGTTTCGTTAAAGTATGATATACTGTCGTGTCGCTAAGGTGACGTGTACAGTGAATAAAGATTATTTTTTTATTTAAAATGTCTCTTTAAACACAATATTCTGGGAAATTAAAAAAAGTGACATTTATAATATTTATATTTAAACTGTACGAAGTGAAAATAGGTTATTCTTATTTTTCATGTAAAACAGTGTTGTGAGAGGACGAAACACATTAAGAGGGGGGTAATCCCAGGAAATTAGAAAGAAACAAAAGTGAAACTTGCGACGGAAGAACTGGCCATCGCGCGGGTTTTGCCATATATCTCGATTACTCGAGTTAGTATGTATGGGACAAATCTTGCAAGTTAAATTTGACCCACTTCCCGGTTTCCGATGAAGCTGAAAATTTGCATACATATGTAAGTCGGGTGACAATGTAATATTATGGTACCATCGAGCTGATCTGATGATGGAGACAGGAGGTAGCCATAGGAACTCTGTGATAAAACAACGCAACCTAATCGTTTTTAGGGTTTTTAGAATTGCCTCGATGACTATTAGTTGCCTGTGGAAGGAAAAGTACAGTCAGCGATAAAAGCTTGTACCAAAAATGAAATTTTTGCCAAAAACATACTTATTCAGTATGAAAATTTGGCAAAATTAAGCAAACCGGTAGCAATAGTTACCGTGAGAACACTTCTACGTCCAGTTTAGGTCGATTAAGTTATTTTATTACGAGCGTCAACGCAGATCGAGATAACGAAGTGAAACCCGTCACGGGTCGACGGGTACTTTCTCGGGCGGTGACAACGCGCGGGTGACAACCACGGGCGAGAAATGTTTGGAAATAATTTCACCCTAATTATAAGATAGAGACGAATAAGAGGCGAATTAAGAGGAAAGGAACGAAGTCACGTACACCTCTTCTCAATACTCTATCCATACTAATGTTGTACCCATTTTGAGGGCTTTCGTCACGGAGAGGTTTGGCTGCCAGTACCTGAATCACTGCTTTCATTTATGATTTAATTTATTTAACTATAATATAAAAATTTAGTGTTATATACTAATGTAATGTGATATGATCCTAAATTGGTCGAAATAAATGAATTTATTTATTATTATCCCCTTTATTTATTTCTCATCTTAGGCTAGGTTATTTAAATAAATAAATATTATAGGACATTATTACACAAATTGCCTAAGTCCCACAGTAAGCTCAATAAGGCTTGTGTCGAGGGTACTTAGACAACGATATATATAATATATAACTATTAATAAATACTTAAATACATAGAAAACACCCATGACTCAGGAACAAATATCCATGCTCATCACACGAATAAATGCCCTTACCAGGATTTGAACCCGGGACCATCAGCTTCGTAGGCAGGGTCACTACCCACTACGCCAAACCGGTCGTAAAATATGAATATAAAAGTAAAATATAAAAACACTTAGAAAACAATACAAAAGACATAATAAAAAACCTAACCTACGGTGCCGCCAGCAGCGGGGCAGGGCCCAAGCTGCCGGTGGTCAGGGACTCAGGGCTGCAGAGAGAGGAACCGCTGTTCTATACGCGCCGTGTCCAAAAATTACTGCCTTCTTCATCTGACCCTTGATCCAGCCACCTAGCGAGAGTCTCTCAAGGTGTTGGTCGAGACTCTTCGCTATGAGGCCGTATCGGGACAATGATCATTGAGTCAACATCCCACATGGCGGTTATCTCGTTATTATTTCCTTTATTTATCTTTCTTCTTATGATAGGCTTTTTACAACATGAATATAAAAGTAAAATATAAAAACAATATAAAAGCATATAAACATATTATAAAAAACCTAACCTAGGGTGCCGCCAGCAGCGGGGCAGGGCCCAAGCTGCCGGTGATCAGGGCCGCAGAGAGGAACCGCCGGACTACTATACATACATACATACATACATACATACATAGGAGCTTGCTGGAAGGAGGTCTTCTTGGCGTTCTACCATCCATAACGGTGTCAAAACATTCGAAGATAACCGCCTCACTAGCCTAGACATAAAACGCCAGTTACGGAAAGAGAGACCTAAGCCCTCCTACGTGTACACGTTCAACGCAGCTGGCCAACTTTATTGTCACGCGTGCAATAGAGTATTTAAGAGCAAGATCGGCCTGGCCAGCCACATTAGGGCTCATGCTAGACAACGTCCATAATGTGTTTACCAGGGGTCGCCGTCATCGAAAACGATGAGGAGGACTATATATATATATATATATTATTATTATTTATTTTTCTCTCTGGATACCAACACCATAGAAAATATTTTACGCAATTTTATGTGTATGAAATTCAAACGACACCTGCCCCTGCCCTTCATTTGATTTTGTTCGATTATTTGATTATTATACGACTCGTAAGACTGTTATGAGCTTTTAAAACGGAATTTGTTTTTCGCTCTTAACTCTTTATAATAATAAAAACAAACGAAAAAGTGAAACGCAGGGGCATAGCTGTGTTCAAAATACAATAAATTGTGTAAACAATATTTTCTATAGTGTTTCCAGAGAGGAAAATGGGGACTACTTTTGTATGGAAAAGCGGTCGTCTACTATCCTCTTGATAGTCAAAAACGCTTAGAAACATAAATTAAATATAAATTCTATTCCAGTTGATTACAACTTGCGAGCGAAGCAAGGAATCCTTCGGCCGCCATTTTGAATTGCCACGGACAGCAAAAAAGGGTATTTAATTTATATATAATAAATATACAGGATGTAACAAAAGTGGGGACCCGTTTAGGCATGTTCGGCATCGTGTTATTATTAGGAAAAAGTAGAAAAAAAAATGTGGTGAAAACTTTTACGCCTTTGTATGAAGGGTGACTTAGAGACGACCTGACCCATAATTTTTTTTTAAGTGTCAAAAATGCCCTAATGCCCTCAGCACACGGCGCGTAAGCGTAAGAGACGCGTAAGCGTATCGTAATACGCGCGTAGAAAGAGAGCACTACGAGCACGTACAAGTTCAAACAAGTCCGCACACGAGACGTCGTCGTAGCGTAGCGTATGTGATTGCTGTCGTCATTACGACAGGCGTAGCGTAATACACGCGTAAAAAACAAAATTTCTGACATAATCAAACAATAAAAAATCTTCATTTGACGCCCGCGACTCCATGATTTGACCTAATTAGATTTCACTTATTTAAAACGCTTACGCGACGACTACACAACGCTTTGTGCCCAGAACTTTACGCGTCTCGTACTCCTAACGTTATGAAGATACGCTTACGCTTATGCGACGCTTACGTTTACGCGACGCTTGCGCTTATGCGACGCTTGCGCTTATGCGACGCTTACGTTTACGCGACGCTTGCGCTTATGCGACGCTTACGTTTACGCGACGCTTACGCTTATGCGACGCTTACGTTTACGCGACGCTTGCGCTTATGCGACGCTTGCGCTTATGCGACGCTTACGTTTACGCGACGCTTGCGCTTATGCGACGCTTACGTTTACGCGACGCTTGCGCTTATGCGACGCTTGCGCTTATGCGACGCTTACGTTTACGCGACGCTTGCGCTTATGCGACGCTTACGTTTACGCGACGCTTGCGCTTATGCGACGCTTGCGCTTATGCGACGCTTACGTTTACGCGACGCTTGCGCTTATGCGACGCTTGCGCTTATGCGACGCTTACGCTTACGCGCCGTTTGTTGAGGGCCTAAAACGGATCCCCGCTATTTCTGTTACATCTTGTTTAGGTATTATTGTCATCCTATACGTTTAGGATTATGTCGATCTGTGTAAAACTGCCCTATAATATATAATTATTTATTAAAACAAGTATAAGTATTCTAAATTCCAGTTGATTTACAACTTGTTGTAAGCAAAGCAAGAAATCCTTCAACGCGTGGCGTCCTTTGGCCGCCATTTTGAATACTCACGGACAGCAAAAAAGGCTTCAATTAACTAATAAATATGACTCACAAATTATTGATTTATTTTCTTTTAACTTTATTGCACAAAAGAAAAACTTAATGTTCAAAAGGCAAACTTAATGCCACGAGGCATTCTCTACCAGTCAACCTTAGGGCAAAGCAGAAAAGATTGTAGGCAGTGCATTTAAAACTAAAAGAAATTGTTATTGAAATAATTAGAGTCCTAATACACATAAATTAGCGTGTCAAGGTTGACGACAAGGTCTCGGAGTGGTGTGACCTTTCTGCTGGTGTCCCCCAAGGAGGGATACTCTCTCCTCTCCTTTTCTCGATCTTCATTAATGGCATTACTGAGTCCTTAAATTGTAACTTCCACCTTTACGCGGATGATTTACAGATTTACGCAGCGGCTAGCATTGATGATTTTTCATCTTTAGTTGATAGAATAAATGGCGACCTTGAGTCAATTCGTTGCTGGGCGAATAAGTTTGGTTTGAAAGTTAATACAAAAAAATCGCAGGCAATTGTCATTGGTGGTCCTTATTTTGTGTCCAAATTGTCAGAGATGGTGGTACCCAAAGTGCGTTTTGATGGAACAATTATCCCTTTTTCTTCTACAGTTAAGAACTTGGGTATCATCATTGATCAAACCTTGTCCTGGTCAGCTCATGTTTCTGACATTAGCAATAAACTTTTTGCGTCTCTCCACTCACTAAGGCGTCTTCAGAATTTCCTTCCTCTTCAAACCAAAATAACTCTCGCATGTTCACTTTTACTCCCGTTGTTAGATTACGCTGATACTGCTTTCTTGGACCTTAGTGAGGAGTTACTGGACAAACTCGAGCGATTGCAAAATATTTGTATTCGATACATTTTCGGTCTACGTAAGTTTGATCATGTATCCCAGTTTCGATCTCAGCTTGGCTGGCTTCCGATTCGTCGTCGACGAGATGTGCATGTCCTATCATTGCTTTTCAATGTTCTATTTAATCCTGCTTCGCCACCTTACCTTTCCGAAAGGTTTAGTTATTTAGCTGCTGGTAGTGGTCATCGCCTTCGATCAAGCACCAATCTTTTACTCACGATTCCTTCCAATACGACGCGCACATACAAGAAATCCTTTACTGTCCATGCCGTCAAGTTATGGAACGAGATTCCGGTGTCCGTGAGGCAATCCCAATCTGTAGCATCACTCAAGGAGAAGCTTAAAAAATTGTGGCTTTCCGATACTTTGGTTACGACTTCCTAGTTCTTTGGAGTACTTCTACTTTTTTAATTTCCTTTACTTTTCTGGTTCGAATTCATATTTATTTATATTATATATTGAATATTTATTTATTTTTATTTATATATATATGTATGCATTATTTTATGGTTATTTTTCTATCTATGTATATTTGTATCAATGTGTATTCAAAACGTGCATTTCATTAATTTCAGTGATTGTACACTTTTGTTTGTGTTTGTCATTCATTCACCGTTACTTCTGTTTTACTCATTTCCTCAAAGGTTAACTGGAAGAGATCCCATACAGGGATAAGTTCGCCTTTGTTGTATTTAATTTACTCTGTAACTGTGTTTTTCGTGTTTTTATTTCTATGTACAATAAAGTATATACATACATACATACAAATTAGTTATAAACTACTTAAATAAATAAAGATACATACATAAATTACATAAATAAATAAATATATGTAAATATTTCAATTCACAATAATCAGATTGTCTCGTACATTAAGTAGCCCTTTATTACTATACGAGCTACGTAAGTATAATTTTAGGACAAAATTAAAAACAAAAAGACATTTTTAGAATTTGTATTTTATAATAACGAGAAATATAATCAGTACATAGGTACATTAGGTACGTAATAATATTGCAAATTGATTGCTATTATATTTATTTATGGATCGTAGTGTATGTAGTTTATATTATTTATGTACGTGTATTTTTATAATCTAGTTGTTTATTTGATTTTTTTTTCTCTGCTTGCATCACCTACCAGTGGCGGATCGTTCAAAGAACTCGATTCCCACCGGCTTGTCTAATTTCAGCCCGTTGAGTACTGTCACAATCTGTTCATGGAGAAAAGGAAAGCAAAATTAGCTCCGGGTTCCCTACGAATATTTGTGACGCGCCGCCACTGTCACCTACTAACATTACTTGTTTTTTTTCCTTGTCTCCACTACCCAAATATTGCCTGGAAGATAGCCCTTCAGTGATAAGACCGCCTATTATGTACCATAGTTTAAGTTATATGCATAATATGTATGTATTGTTTCAATTGTTATTGGTGAGCAATAAAGAATATTTATATTGTATTGTATTGTAATATAACTCACTACAGAATTTATTAAATCATAGAATCTGATAAAGCGTATAATTTAAAATAGTAATAACAAGTCGAGCAACTTTCATGTTTCAGCAATTTCACACAATAAACACAAGACAAGACAGACAAGACACAAGACTTTATTTTAAAATCTCAATAAAGATATAAGAGACAAAGGCAATTAAATATGTACCGAGTAAAAAAACGCATCAGTTAACTTAAACTTTTTTCTTTAATATTTTTATTTATTTTAACATAATTATGGGTGTAGGTAGATATTCGAGAAATTTCGAATATTGAAAATTGTCACGTAATTCCGAAAATTTACTCTAATTTGATAATAGTATGGATGATTTTGGGAATTATCTAACATTATAAAGTATTAGCCGAATACACCTTCCTCTATCAAAGAGAATTGAGTATATACGCGTAAAGTCAAAGTAAATTTTGTAGTCATCTTTTACTGCCATCTTTCGACACAGGACTACAACTTAGAATGACATATGGCTATTTGACTCATATTCTTTCACTGATATGTGTTAAATTAAATACCAAACGGTGTCGCCATCTACTCGATTATGACCTAAGGTATATCGCCATCTATTCGAGCATATTTTTTTCTTGATTTTTCGAGGCACCATTTATTCTTAGACTTTATATTTATCTTATACGGAATTTATATCTTTGCTTATATTTATTAATAAGTAAATTATACAACTAAATACATAGCTCGAAATATATTAAATTCGTTAACCTCAATTACCGTCTGTTTTGCAGACGGTACATAACAATCGATCGCAAGAAGTTACATCCGTTGTTTTTCTTAGGCGCCGCGCACAATGGACACGGCGAGTTATGCTAGTGTGTATGTGCCTTTATTATACTCATGTTATACATGGTATAATGAGTGAGTTATAAGTAAAAAAAAAATAGCATTAGTTTTTAACTTAACCAATCACATTTTAAAAAAAGGTCACTTCTGTGGAAAATATAAAAGTTAACGACTCTGGTACACATAAATCCCGTTTTGCTTATTTAAGTCTCAAGTACTGAAAAAATATATTCCGCCTGTAAAGGGTGTAGCGTAAAAATTTGCTTTAGATTCCCTTAACTTTGCTATGTCTACAGGAAAGACGCGAACGAGTTAACCATACTATAAAATATGTATGACCGTACAATACAATACAATACAAATCCTCTTTATTGCACAACCTCTGAAAATAATGTACATGGAAACACATAAAAAACCGTACCTTTGTTTTATATGGCAAATACAATGATAATTATGTATTTAAGTCGTTTTAGTATAAAATTGGTAGAAAAGAAGGATATTTGGTAATATATTGTCCAATCCGGTAAGTAATACTTAAATATTAAAAAAAACTTTGTATGTTAATGTCAATGTATTTCAAGTGTTTCTAAAAAAAAAAAAAACAAAAAAAATGTAAGTACATAATTATATTACCTTAGAGAAATAAGTAAGTATAGAGTGCTCACTCCATACATCAGTTTTCTTACCAAAACGCTTATTATTTTCTTAGTCGACATCTATCGTCAAGTAGCGGGTTTATCAGTACTGCTACTAGACAATAGATGTCGCGACGAACGAATATTTTCAGCTAATATCATAACTTACATATTCAACTCCTTCTGCTTAAAATATTAGTTGTAAATTGTTGAGCAATACACTTTTCGTCAGTCGCGACATCTAGTGTCAAGTAGCGGTACTGATAACTCCGCTACTTGACGCTAGATGTCGACTACGAAAACAATAAGCGATTTGGTAGGAAAACTGATGTATGGAGTGAGCACTGTATGCTTAGTTTTTTCTCTATGGTATTAGATTTATTATTACCTAGTGACGTTCAAATTTGGAATATTTCTGAAAAGCGAAGGAATTTAATTTGACATAATTTCTGATAAATATGACGAGATGATGTTTTCAGTATGTGTACAGCGGTGGCAGCATGGTTCCATTTTTACAAGTTTTTATTTAACTTGCCCTGTTAGTATGCATGGGACAAATCTTGCAAGTTAAATTTGACCCACTTCCCGGTTTCCATTGAAACTGAAAATTAGCATACATATGTAAGTCGGGTGGCAATGCAATATTATACCATACCATACCATCGAGCTGATCTGATGATGGAGACAGGAGGTAGCCATAGGAACTCTGTGATAAAACAACGCAACCTAATTGTGTTTGGGGTTTTTAGAATTTTCTCGATGAGTATTAGTTGTCTGTGGGAAATAAAGTACAGTCAGCGATAAAAGCTTGTACCAAAAATGAATTTGCCAAAAACTTATTATCACCTGTCACTATACCCGTCACTTTCGCCCTTACTTGTTAGAACGTGACAGACATGGTGACATGATAATGATTTTTTCCACTTTTTAATTTATTCTAAGCTTTAATAGCATCGATCGCAGACGTTTCTGCTTGTTAAATATTAATTTAGTATGGTCATAGAGAAATAAGAAGTAATAGAGTGCTCACTCTATACATCAGTTTTGGTACCAAAATGATTATTATACGAGTATACGCAGTCGACATCTAGCATCGAGTAGCGGATCTCTCAGTACTGATACTCGACAATAGATATCGCGACAAACAAAAAGTGTAATGCTCAACGATTTTCCGCTAATATTATAACTAGAGTAACCGGAACTCTATTTTCAACTCCTACGCTTACTCTAATAATTCATTATTATATTAAAAAAAAAATTCAGGGGTATATGCAAAAATACTTTCCATAATATCAATATCCAGAGGAAAATGGGGACCGCGTTTGTATGGAAAACGACCGTCATCTTTCCTCTTAAGAGGCTGTCAATACCTAAAGCGCGCACACTGTCTATTTGTATCGGAGTAAATGAGATAGCACTGTCGCATGTTACTGGGCCTGGGCAAGGGAATAATAAGAAAAATATTTAAATAAAAAAAGTGGATTATTAGTGTAACATTTAACTCGACCAAGGTTTAGATATAAATGTTTTGAAATTGTGATTTTAATTGCAGACCCATAAGTCAAAACAATAAAGACATAAAACCGTTTAATTGTGATTTTAAGACCAATCTTTGCAATTATTTTCTATCGAGCCGATTTCGTTCAATCGTGTTCCGAGTACGACCACGGTCTTTGAAATATAATTAATATGAACATATATTTTTCTTACTTGACTAAAACAAATAGTCTTTCTTAAAAAGCTGTTTAAGTAACATCAATTTCAAGGACATTGGGTGTTCACAGCCTCTTAAAGGTTAGATTTGACAAATGTGCGCGTCATCATGTATGACACGAACTATACTACTATTGGCAACCATACAATAACTCTATTTACATTTTCTTTCAACTTGTCAATCTTTTTATCCAAAATATATAGTAACTTTACATTAATATTTCTAATTTGAAAATTAATATTTGTCTCAAACATGTTTCCGTGGAAATCGTTAAAACAATAACCTACAATAAAATGTATAGTACATTATACATTCTGTTGTACATTGACGTCATTGTATGCTACAAGACACATTACATATAAACACTTAACACATATGTGACAATATTTATTTATTTATTTCGTTTATTGCAGAACCATGGTTACATTAAGGACATTAAGGTGTTAACATGTATTGAGTGCATGCATGGTTACCCTGTCAGGGCATAGCAACATTATTGATATTCTAAAAACTATTTAATTACTAAAAATAAATACATATTCAAACACAAAATAGCATTTACGTAATACTAGGAAATTCTTACAATTAAAATAAAGCAACAATACTATAATTATTAAACATGTCATAAACATTAGTTCTAGTCACAAATTCAAGTAATAATGAGAAATAACCATAATACATACATTAAATTTCGTAAATTCGTAAAAGTTCGTAAATAATTAAATTCATAAAACATAGACATCATTCATAGAAGGTTCATGAGTACTAGCTAAGTTATTCATATTTTATTATAGTTTATTTACAAGTAGGTATATAAGTTACACATTTATTAATAAACATACAGGCGTAATTTCCAGGTCAAATCATAAATTCGTGTCTGTCATAAACTCTTCGACTGAGAAGTAGGCTTTAGAGGTTAAGAAGCTCTTTTTGTTGTATATGTTTTGTATTGGCTAAAAGCGTTGGTGGCGTAGCGGTAAAAGCGTGCGACTTTCAATCCGGAGGTCGTAGGTTCAAACCCCGGCTCGTACCAATATGTTTTTCGGAACTTAGATGCGAAATATTATTTGATATTTACCAGTCGCTTTTCGGTGAAAGATAACATCGTGAGGAAACCGGACTAATCCCAATAAGGCCTAGTTTACCCTCTGGGTTGGAAGGTTAGATGGTAGTCGCGTTCGTAAAAGATCTACGCCAATTCTAGAGATTAGTTGCCAAGCGGATCCCAGACTGAGCCACTGTTCGAGTTGAGCCACTGTTTCGGCCTTGACCCTACTGTTTGCTACAAAATTATTTTCATACAAAAACAAACCCCATACCACGATTTTGACACTGACGTATTCGCTAACGTCTGCGTAACTTACTTTCCGTACATCTCGCTCGCACTAATATGCCAGTACGAGCGAGATGCATGGAAAGTAAGTTGCGCACACGCTAGCGAATATGTGAGTGTAACGTCAGTGGGTCTAAATTCTTTCCAGTGCCTTGTTTTGGACCACTCTGTCACGCTTTTATTTCTGTATTTTATCAAATTAATCAAAAACCGGACAAGTGAGACTCGGACTCGCCCACCGAGGGTTCCGTACTTTTTAGTATTTGTTGTTATAGCGGCAACAGAAATACATCATCTGTGAAAATTTCAACTGTCTAACTATCACGGTTCATGAGATACAGCCTGCCGTACATGATTGGCGCGACAGTATCTCGCGAAAAATTTTGACCCAAGTGTCAAGCTCGTGGTAAGGCTACTCAGGTAAGGGCTCCTCTTCACTAATATAGCCCAGCGTAGCCCAGTCTAAGGGACGCATCTAAGCGATGAAATGAGATAGCAATATCACTAGCTCCCTCTAACGCATAGGACTGGCCTACGCTGGGCCATCGTGTAGAGGAGCCATAACATTCATTAAAAAAAGTCAAATTGATATTATAGATAACCTCCGTTCTTTGCAGTCGGATTATCCGTAGACTACGATGTCCGCTTAGAGGCTATTAGTTAACCATAAAAAGTGAAACGTAGAAATCTCTAGATGTCGATATTCAGCCGCCATTAAAATATAAGCGCTGGCAACCCTGCGCGGGTAAATAATTGCTAAAACGGAAAGCTGTGGAGACTGTAGGGTTAACAAGATTTGTGTCAAAAAAATATTTACAAAACATATGGTTCTACTTTATCGCACTAGTGCGAAAATTAGTATATTACGTTACTGTGTCGAACATTTAAAGGGCCATATGTACTGTAAAACGTTGTACGATACATGTGCGAATAGGTAATTCGCCACTCGTTTCGAATTTCCTATTTTTCGCACTTGTATCGTAATGTACTATTACAGTACATATGGTGCTACTTTCCCGCACGCGTGTGGAATGATCATATTTTTTGTATGAGGGTTGAAATTTTCCATTTATAAAATGAATGTATCCTTTGTATATGATGTGAATAATATGACTGAATATACTTTAATGCAATGTGAATTTGACTTCGTACTTAATTTATATATAGATTTTTTTGGTTATTATTTATTATTTGAATATATTTCTAGCATGTGCTTGCAATACTAACAATTTTATGGACCCAGAGTCTGAAATAAATACATTTGATTGAATTGAATTTATTTTATGCGAAATTACCGTGTAATTTCTGTTTTTATTGCATATTTTTCGAAACTTTCCGCGACTTTTACATCTTTAGTCCCCATTTTCCTTTCTGGTAATTGGATTTTTACATAGTTTGAAGTAAGTATATCAATTACAGTTATGCCCTTCGTTTAATTTTTTTAGTAATTATTACAATAAAAAGCGAAAACATAGATAATTAAATTGTGAAAGCTCATAACTCTCTTTAGTCCACTTTAAGTGAAAACTTTAAATTGCATGCTTTGGCTGTAAAACAATTCATTAAAATAGTAAGTTATGTAAGTTTGACAAACACGTTTACTTATCCAAAGTTTGAGCGACACAGCCCGGCTTATCGATAGGACATTAAAAACGTACAGCGAGCGACATACGAAATAGCGTTATTATTACTTCTTCGTACACTTACGACGAAAAGTGGTAACTTCACCTTTTTTTCTAATATTTATATTTAACGGATTTTTTTGCTTTTTTAATGTCACTTGAAATATCACGGTTTTAGTGCAAATTTATGTATATATTATTTAGATTTATTTTTTAATTTTTTGCGGTATCTACATGCGAAGACATGCATACATTATGTAAAAAAATTGTTTTAATGTCATGTTTGTACTAACCCTAGATTTAAGTATTTATAGTATGTTACTAACACATTAAGTATGTACTTTTGTTCGAAATAAATTATTTTCATTTTACATATATTTAATGCATCTTATACATTAAATTGCATCAATAAATTTATCTGATAGTAAGATTAGACTAAGACAGCATTTCCCAAACTATGGGTCGCAAATCTCTATTGTTTCCCATAAAGTTTCAAGAGGGTATCGTGCGCACAGTGGCGCCACTTTGGGGGATTGTACTTTCTAATAAGCCAATTTATTTCTGCAAAATTTAGCACGGGTAAGTTGTAGTCCTATAAATTCCCCCACTTTTAGTCTTTGTTATATATTTTAGTTTTTGTAATGAATGCAGTATTATTCAGTTTTGAAAATAAAATAAAGTCTCCTTTCAGCAAAATATCCTGTCTTATATTTAAGGTGCTTTCCCTTGATGTCCCATAGTCTTGGGACGCCCTGTATATGGGACTGTCACCGTATTTAAGTATCGCGTCCCTTTTTTTCCGTCCCGTTTTTGTTCCGTATATCAATACCGTTGAAGCGCCGATGGCCTAGCGGTAAGAGCGTGCTACTTTCAATCCAAAGGTCGCGGGTTCAAACCCCGGTTCGTTACCAAACCAATGAGTTTTTAGGAACTAATGTACGAAATACCACCGGACCGGACCAGACAGACCGGACCGGACCGGACCGGTACAGACTGGACGTTCGTTTCGTCCGTGCAATTTTATTTAGTGTTAAGTATGTTCGTCATGTTTATTTTATGTTTCTTTCCTTTTTTCTGTTACCTTCCGTGACTATTTCGCACTCGATGGTCTCATCGGAAGATCAGCGCTGGAAGTCGCCAGCAACATGCTGAGATGAGGCCATTTCGTGACACTTTACTCTCACTATGTTCTCTTTTATGTCTGTCTATTACTGTTTGTGTGTTTATGAATAAAACAAATTCTATTTCTATTTCTATTTAAATATCATTTGATATTTACCAGTCGCTTTTCGGCGAAGGAAAACATCGTGAGGAAACCGGACTAATCCCAATGAGGTCTAGTTTACCCTCTGGGTTGGAAGGTCAGATGGCAGTCGCTTTCGTGAAAACTAGTACCTAACTACCTACGCCAAGTCAAGCGGACCCCAGGCTCCCATGAGCCGTGACAAAAATGCCGCGACAACGCGAGGAAGAGATATCAATACCGTTGCAGAATACCTATATAAATGGTCACAATCATCTCTTAACTTAACCACCTTGTTTCCTCACCTATCCCCGTAACGTAACGACATTACTATTACTAACCCATGTCCCGCAGGCCTACTGAAACAAACATAGTACAGAAAATGGTGAAATGAAATAGTGTTGTTGTGCACTTGCGCGCGCGACTGTCAGCGATAGCCGCTTATCGGCTATTTACACAGAATGAGCGCGGATAAGATACCGGACGAATAACTCCGCCGGTATTATTATTACTAATACATTCCGCGTTTATACTTATAACTTACAATAAGCTTCACCATTAAAAAAAAAAACAAAAAAAAAAAGACAAAAACTACACTTTTTTAACAAATCAAGTTACTTTTATCAAGTGATTTAATTAGATGTGCCAAAACTTGTTCTTAGAGTGATACTCGCAAAATTATAACTTTATCTACACATTTTAGAAAATTTCCCAGGTTTCAGTTACTATTTTTCTTTTCTTATTCTCTTTTTCTTTGTATCTTAATGATCTACAATTTAGTTTATATTTACAATTCTTGTACAGCACATGTCACAAGTCTACTCACAGATGATACTTTATTTTGTGTAAATTCCAGAGAGTTCTGTTATTAGCTATGCTTATAAGTACTCATGTTTGCATATTATTTATTGTAAACGCTGTAGAACTACTCAATAATTAAATAAAAAAAAATTAATCAACAAATGCTCAAAAAACGGGTATTCGTGTTTAACAACTTTCCAATAATATTAAATATAGAGGTTTGCGGTTATATTTTTGTGTATTTTTTTTTTTCATTTTAGGTAATCGCCCAAATCGAAAAAATGGCCGAATACCGAATCGTTGCCGAATATTCATGGCATCTCTAGATTTAAATTGAATTTTAGATGGCATATGGTGGCGAAAAAATAAGACACATAAAATACTACTCTAAGGGCTTTCACAATGTCCAAGTAAAGTACTGAATAAGCTATTTGCCACTTATCTGACGAATAAAGTCATCGTTGGCGTTTCACAATCTTCAAATAAGTTTAACTGGTAGATAAAGTGCTAAGTTTTGCAGGAAGTTTTATCTGGCAGTTAATTTATATTTATAATTATCCCATACTTTACTTGGACATTGTGAAACAGGTCCTTACATTTATTACATAACCTACTCTGATTTTTATTTATTTAATAGGCAGCAAACGAGCAGACGAGCCGCCCATGGACATAAGCAACATCGGAGGAGCCATGCGTTGCCAACCTTTGAAATCCCTATACCTGCTTCTTGAAGAACCCCATGTCATAGCGCATTAGCATGTGTATTTATATATTAACGAGCATTTATATTCCAAAATTAAAAAATCACGTCAAATTTCGTTACCGAAAAACAAAAGAACAAAGAAATCCAAAAGATAATATTTTGACGACTCCACAGAGCTCGATGTGCTCAAGTCGTCACATGGCACGTCGCAGCGAATGTATTGTGTATAGCGTCCACACTGCTTGATACTTGCGTTATTATTATTATTACTATCATTTATTCGTTTCAAATCTTAGGTTAGATTATTTATAATATGAATATAAAAGTAAAATATAAAAACACTTACAAAACAATACAAAAGATATAAACACATTATAAAAAAACCTAACCTAGGGTGCTGCCAGCAGCGGGGCAGGGTCCAAGCTGCCCGTAGTCAGGGCTGCAGACAGGAACCGCCGGACTATCCGCGCCGTGTCCAAGATCACCGCCTTTTGCATCTGATCTGACCCTTGATCCAACCACCTAGCGAGAGTCTTTCAAGGTGTTGTATTATTATTACTTATTATTTTTGGATATTTCATGTTGAGAGTCAGACCAAGCTAGTTGGCAGCTATTTTGATAACCAAGGCAGCAGTAAGGATTATTGAGAGTTGATGGAAACTAAAATGGACTGGAGTCAGACCAAGAAGTCGACAGCGATTTTATTAGTCCAGCCTGTGCAAGTTTTAAGTAAACGTCATAATCCCATAGAAGTCTGACGTTTAAAATAACTCTTTCACTGCGTGTGCTACCAAAATCGTTGCAGAATTGTCTTGGTCCGACTCTATCATAGGTTTTAAATAACGTTAATAATTCAAAAATATATGTTCGTACATGGGACTTAAGAATCCCGTTACATCTATTTTAAAGCTAGAAGCTAGAGTCAGACCAAGTTAAGTTGGCAGCGATTTTGATAGCCTAGACGGTGCAAGTGTTAAGTAAACGTCATAATTTCATAGAAGTTTAACGTTTAAAATAACACTTGCACCGTCTGGGCTATCAAGATCGCTGCCAACTTGGCTTGGTCTGACTCTAACATAATGTATAAAATGAAAAAAAAAACAAAAACATATCGCATCATTAAAATAACAAAAACAGATTTTAAAATTAAAAAACAAACGCAACTATCAAATGCTCTCGGTCAGCGTAAAGAGCCATAAAGTACTACAAAGATACATTTACCGCTGTGCCGTTGGAAATTCACGGTTATTCCCTTGCAATAAGGATTACCCTAGCGGTACGGACAACTTTGCGCGCCTAGGTATTGGAGTGTGGTACAAGTGATTAGGGAAATTATGTGCATTTTAAATTCGGTTTTAAATTTTGTTGCAATGAATTTATGTGATGTGAATTATGGTTAAATTTATGAATTGGAATAACTTATTAGATTAGATTTTGCAAATCAAATTGAATACTTGTGCTGTCATTGTTCAACTATTATATTTAGATTGACAACAAAGGACTTTTTCATGTTTTCTTATTTAATTTATTATACCTTCGTTTTATCGTGGAACCACAAAATACAAAATTATTTATTTGTCCAACATAGGTGTACATAGGACGTTACAGTCAGTTTCACTATGTGGCGCCTTACGGCATACACATTTTGAGAGCATGTTTACAAGTCATTATCTTCTAAAAAATATTTTATAGAGTAGTAACTCTTTTGAACCAACAATGGTTCTAAGGCATTTTTAAACTTGTTAAGCTGTAATAATTGAATGTTTTATGGTGTTTTATTATATATTCTTGGGGCTGTTCCGACCACATTTTCCCCTTATTCATAAAACTTTACTAGCCTCAATTAGTTAATTTACGTTAAATCCTTTTCTTATAAATACACAAGTCAAAATGAAAGATTAAGACAAGCCATTAAAAGCTAATATTGCGGGTTATAGCGCTTTTATGAATAACGCCATTAGTAACTACGACCGCAGGGTTGGCCGTTCAAAGTATTTCACTGATGGATTCATTTCAGTATTTATTTCATGGATTTTACCTGTCAATCAATCCTACGAATAGTGTACAATTTAGGTTTTAATTTTATAATAGAACAAAACTAGTGACATGTAAAACCTTTGCTGACGCCTTCTATAAAAACCTTTGACAGCTGCCAATCACATTGGTTATCTGTAAATAATATAATTTAGTTAAAAACTCATTTGCTATTCAAAACCGCTCCCGCTACCGCTCGCACTCGCGCCGCACCCCTACCGTAATTTCATCCATGAAATAGTTGGCGTTACCAAATAGGGATTAGAGCGAGACGGGGCATCCTCCGCACGCGAGCGAGCGAGACAGACTGCGCCACTCGATTTTTGAGGTTTCCGTGCATTGAGTGTTTTTTTTTTTAATTTGACGTTTTGTTAGATAGCGTTTTGGTTTTAAATAGCGTTTGGTTTAAATGCGAAACATGGAATTATGCGTTTTTAAACTAATTTTTAGTCTTATTTATAGAATGATGGTTCTTCATCGCATTGTTTGTTTAGGTGGGAGAAGTTCGGCCATTTTGTACACTGATTCTCAAAATGCTTTAATGTTCTCTGGGAAATGCATAGTTTTGACACTTTTGACATTAATTGTCAAAATATGAAATGTAGATTATTAAAGTTTGTTTAGTGAATGAAATAAAAATGTCAATGAACGAAATATAATGTGGTTTTTTAACAGCATTTTCGGTACACAAAGAGATGTCGATATATCCGGTGAGTAAGGTTGCCAGAGCTCAACGAGGGTGCAGAGTGTTAGGGTCGGCAACGCGCATGTAACCTCTGGAGTTGCAGGCTTACACAGGCTACGGAGACTGCTTACCATCAGGCGGGCCGTATGCTAGTTTGCCACCGATGTATTATAAAAAAGATTCTCCACAATAATAAAGATTTTTCGTGGTATTTTAAATTTTTCAGCTTATTAAGTTCAGTTTCATAGAAAATAGGGAAATTTACATTTCCAATGACTTATGTAAGTATTATGCATGTGTATGTACATGTACGCCACACCCAAATTTCCGCGATATCTAGTTAGTATGGGGCATTGGGGTAATTTCGTATCTTCTTCCTTGCCACTTCCCACTATTTGGGGGCTCTCCTCGTTCTAACGCAGCGGCTTACGTGAGCGAATAACTCGCAAACGCGAAGCGGGGCGGCGCGGCGCGGGTGAATCAATCCTTTGATACCTATGGATACCTACGTGGACGATCTCGTTGCGAACGCCGTGAGCCGCCGCGCCACTTCGCGTTCGCCAGTTATTCGCTCACGTAAGCCGCTGCGTAAGGCGCCAGGACGGTCTGTCTTGGGTTGTCGCATGTGTAAGTTGAGCCACTTGGTTCTGGATCTTCCACTGCCTTTTCTGGTGCATGGTATTGTCAGCGCCTTCCTGACCAAGTGATCTTCGGAACGTCTCATTATGTGGCATTACCATCTAAGTCTGCTTTCGGCGATCTTATCTGTGATGGGCGCAACTTTGTAACTCCCCCTGATATAATTCCGAATGCAGGGTAATTTGGAAATCATTAATATCTTCTAAACCAAGCACTTCATACTTTAGCAACACTAGCGAGTGTAGTTGTACTGCAGCGCTTATCATGGCATCTTTGATTGAAGAATATGTTTTTACTGTATTTTCATAACTTAAAAGGTTACATGTCTTAATAAATTAATGTTCTAAACTTCCAAAAAATATCTATAAACATTTTACGTGGCAGCTACCACCATATAAAAATAACCTGTCATAGTCATAGAGACCACTTGACGCGAGAGGAATAGCAATAAAAAAAGTAGTTTACATTTTTATGCATGTAGTGTAAAGAGTCTATTACCTTATACTAAAATGGTTAAAATAAGAATTATATTTATTTATTTACATAATTCAAGTAAACTAAATAACTATCGTTCTGATGATTAATTTAGATGAGGTGGCCAGTAATTGGAGAGTGGCCAGTAATAGACGGTTTACCCTATCATTGCTAAAATAAACATTTTTTTCCCTGCCTTCGAAATTACCCCAACGCACCCAACTAGAGTAGAATATCGTCACCCTAGTTCACAATCATTCCAATTACGCGGAAAATTTGGTCGTAATATACACCTTTTGTTTGCGCACTATGGTATTAATTGCAACAACATTTTTAGTACAATTGTGAACTAGGGTGACGATATATTCAGTATGAATGTTAAAACACCTTATATCCGAAGTCGGTAAAACGATTCGTGTGTTAGATAACCATTAACTACTTATACAAGGTCAAGGACGGTAATGATTGGTTTGTTGTGATGACGATATGTGATATAATATATAATATGTGATACTTGAACCAGTTGCCATGTCATTATTTAGGTTCCTGAGGTATTGTTACATATTTTAAGTTCCATTGTATGATTTTCGTAAGTTTGTACACACTTTACTTATATCTGAAATGGGCAAAACCTGTGATTCGTGTATATTTTTTAATATAGTGACAAAAATTGAGAAAGGTATGATGAAATGGTTTGGACACGTCGAAAGAGGGCAAACAAAGAGAGCGTATAAGGGAGAAGTAGAAGACGGAGCTGGAAGAACTCGACGGACTTTCTCTGATCAAATCAAGGAAATCCTGAGGAAAGGCCAGGTCAAGAGCACCCTAAACCGGCGAGCGTGTATGAGGAATGTTATGAAAGTGAAGGAAGCACAAGATGTATGTTAGATTCGTAGCAAATGGACATCCGTGGTCTCTGCCTACCCCTTCGGGGAATAGGCGTGATTATATGTATTTTTTTTAAGTTGATTCGTTGTGATAGAACCACTTTTGGAGCAGTTTCACATATTTCAGGTACCTTCACCATTTGTTAGAGCTACTCTCCGGCCACGAATTACACCTCTGTTCGTAATTCCCAATACCAGCACAATGACATTAGTCAGTAGTCCTCTATATGTTGCACTCAACTATATTAATAATATTGTTTTCCATAATCCCACTCTTGATATATTCTCACAGACAGAACCGAGATTCCTAGCCACAGCAGCCCGCCTAGGAGTCAATATCTTACACCCACAACTATTAATATTAATTAAATCTAGTGATAAGCTTAGTCTAATTAGTTTTAAGTATGTATGTAACCCATAACTTGCATGTCTGGTTTAACTGTAAATGTAAGTTGGTGAATAAATAAAATAAAATTAATAAATAAATAAATATTTCATCTCATTTAGCATTCCCTGAAATTATCTACCATTGGCCCGTGCAAACGCGAATTTTCTGAAGATTTGCAGGTACAAGAGTTTCCTTTTCTGTGACTAATGGTCAACAGTATGTACAGCAAAATAATCACCTGCTTTAAACGCCGCAGTACAAAAAAAGTCGCAATACAGGAAATGAAATACGTCCACGGACAGCACGTGAAATGCTCATTTTTCCTTGCATATTAGTGTGAGCGAGATGTATAGAAAGTAAGTTACACAGACAGACACACACAGCGAATATGTCAGTGTCAGGTTAGGGTCAAGCTCGTGGTAGCCAAGTTCGTGCCAAGTTTAATGTAATTTAAGCATGACGTTTTATAACTACATTACATTACTACATTACCATAAGAACGTAACTTCGATTGGGAACAGCTTTATGGCGGCGAGTTCATGTGACATATATGATGGAATAGTGACTGACCTGTCCATGCTGATGGCGCCCGTCAGGAGTGTTCTCCGGGAGGAAGTACAGCCTCAGGCTGACCAGGGTCTGGTCGGAGACGCGGTCCGTCCAGAGCAGCTGCAGCTCGCCTGCGGACGAAACACACTCTAACGCTGCTGGAATAGGTGCGGTGGGGTAAGGTGAGTTGCGATGACAGATCTTTAAGGCTACGAGTATCACCAGTTTTACACTGACATATCGCTAACGTCTGCGAAACTTAATTTCTATACATCTCGCTCGCACTAATATGCCAGTACAGATGCATAGAAAGTAAGTTACGCACACGCTAGCGAATATGTCAGTTTCAGATCAGTGTTAAGCTCGTGGTAAGAGAGCTATAGAATTGGCCCTTGTACAGTCGCCATCAGATATATCGGAGGGGCCACGGTGCTCACAAATATCTGAACACGCCTCTATTGTCAAGGCCGTTTTTGTTTAAATTTTGTTATTTCTACTTAGAATCAGGCGCATTGACTGCCGGCATCATGGGACAGCAATGTAACACGCCAGCTAAGCGACCGGTCGCCTTCACCGCGGCCCCAAAACCTGGCCCAGCTCAAACCAGGCTAGGGGTGTCGTGGGGTTGGGTAGCGATCGGTAGCGAAGAGCTGGCCAACACCAGCAGCACACATCGTCCACAACAAGACGAGGATCGACCTCCCCGCATCGGTGGGGAGCGACCTGCCACAGCCGCCACAGCCGAAAGCGGCCTCTCATACCTCCCTTCCAGGGAGGCATCAAATGTAGGGCTTGCAATATCCGCCGTTTTTTCAGATCCGGATATATCGGATATTAAAATTTTACTTTATGCGAAAATTTTATTTTAGCTTTATGGCACCTGGGTAATGAAAATCCCTAACCTAACCTTTTGTAGCAGACACGCGTCATTGATATCATATGGTCATGAAAATTGAGGTGGGAGTCAAGGACCACGTCTAGTGCGACACGCCTTATGTAATTTCATCAAACCGGTATATAAAAGTCATATTGACCGAAGAGCTGGCGGCTTCCTCGCACAACGTATCAGTATTGCGATACAACGAGGAAATGCCGCCAGCATCCTTGGTACAATGCCTCAAGGGCCTCTTTTAGATATAAGCTAGTTATAGTATTCATCTGTATATATCCATTATGTATATTGTTATTGTCAATAAATAGATTTATTATTATTAAAGTCATATATGCTTGACAAATTTGTCGTTTAAGAAGTAAATGTAACTTTTACTCCATTTACTTATGATTTTGTGAGTATATCTTACTTTTTTATATAAAAATAGTCCCTTATTCAGCAAATCCTTTTAGAACGTAACCGTGTTTTATACGGATCAGTAATATCCGAAATATCCGGAATCTAAGAGTTGTTGGATCCGGATCTTATATTTGACGGATATCCGGATATTTCGGATATCCGGATCTCAAACCCTAATTACATGACATCCATCCACAGCAATGTAAATTACGCGGGCTCAGTGCCGGATTAAGACATTTTGGTGCCCTAAGCATTTCTAGACCATGGTGCCCCCTCATCAAGATTACATTGAATTTTATTGGTAAATTGAGTGACGTTTATTGCCGCATTACTGCTGAGAATAGAATTTTCAATGCGTTACATCATTTTATCACGGAAATTGACAGTATTGCAGCAGTATTGTTCCAAGAGTGGGTAAGGTCAAGTGTAAGCAAATTCGAAGACCGTGTTTTGCATAAGTCCGGAGGCCAAGCCAACCATTGTCCAAGTGTAAGCGAAGACGTAAGACATAGGCCGTTCTCCGCAGGGTTTTGCAACCTCTAGAGCTTTCTTGCGAAGCTCATTCATGTGAGGGCAAAGGCCGAGCTTCAGTAGAGGCTTAGCCATTGGCCATTGGTTCTTGTCAGAACCAGTACCAATGGCAACAAATGTCTTAAATAGCAAATTATTGTTTACGAAAACGGGACTTAATAGGGTACGGTTAAAAAATAACCTCTGACCAGACGTTTCAAGGACAGCGTTGTCCCCATGGTCTCGGAGAAGACTGTGTAAAGTCGACATCATTATTTTGACGTTGGAGGTAATTTTAGAACTTAATCAAACGCAATTAAGTCCCGTTTTTTTAAATAATAATGTGTCACAATTAGGCCAATACAATTAGATTTTATCGACTTAAAAATACGTGTAATCCAAGTTTGCTCCATTCCAGGAGGTATGCATAAATGTTTCCTTATTTTTAATTTTTTTTGTACCTAAATCGAAAACGGTACGGCCGACGGAAAATCTGTTCTAATTACGAGTATTATTAAAATTGATATCTGAGGATCCGAAATGTAATTTAACTATGTTCTTGCAATAAAATATATTGATTGATTGATTTAAGGTAAGTACCTTCGTAGTAAATTGTAAAAAAAGGTCGACATTTTTTATTTTTTATAAAATCATGTTAATGATCCGAAAACGCTTTCTTAACAGTGTCTGATCCACCAAGTGCTATTGTAATTGATAGTGGGTTCCTTCTACATCGAGTGGTTTGGCAATCCAAAGGAAAAAATTATCTCCTAAGGATCCCAAAATGTTTGCACACCTCCTGGGATAGAGCAAACTCGGATTACACGCATTTAGGATCAAATAAATGTATTAAAACAATTTCCAGCTTGCTGGGAATTAATTCCTCAAAACGCTATTTTAGGATCTAATTAAATTGGCCATTTAGGCCATCAGTGTTTTTAAAGGCAACTTCTAAGGCTGAATGCGCGGAGCGTTCGATCGGCGCTTACGGATGAGGCCAAAGGTCGAGCTGGAAGAAAACAAGGCTTGAATTTGACCAATGGCGAGGTATGAATAGCTGGACGTCCAGAGCAGGGATCGGAACCGGTTTTTTGCAAAAACATCGAAATAACCATATATTTCGGTTTATTTTATACTCTAAATGTAGGACTCAGTTGTGTTTTCAGATAACGACTTCGTATTATTAGATTGCCTAATTAGAAATGAAGTAATTAACAAAGAACGAAAAAATACCGTTTTCGTTCCCATACAAAAAATACCGGTTTCCGATCCCTGGTCCGGAGCCTCCGATCGCGGCGCGTTATCGTATAATAGGTACAACCAATGGCGAAGTGTGAGCAAGGCAGCTCAGCTGCGAAAGAGGACAGCATGGATTTGGATCCGTGGCCAAGCAAAAGTGAGGCAGTTGGCATAAAGTAGAAGGCCTGGCGTCGCATAAGACCTAACGCCGAACTGCAAAGGAGTGGCTTGAAATCGAACCTATGTAATCCTACTGCTCGGCCTTTGGCTTAACTCGAAAGCGCAACTTGATAAGATGCTTTTGTTTTTCGGCCTTCGCAGGGCCCTTTATTACACTTTGACAATTAGGTCGCAGGATCGCGGCTCTGCAGCACTCGGCCTGGCCGATACATCTGGTGTGTAAGAGAGCAAAATACGCTACAAAATCGTCTCTACGTCGAGAAAATCGGGTGGCCACAAGCCCGACGGTAAAATTTTTTGGCCATGAACTTTGATGGCCTCCGCGTAAGGTTGGAGATGTGCTTACGTGTTCTCACTGTCTTACGACCCTTCGTTATTAGATGGGTACTTGCAAACGTATAAAAAAGTTTCGTGTACATAAGTACTACACTACGACTGCGATGCTGATGCAGCCTGCGCGTTTTTTTTTTCCTACGATTTTGGTGCCCCCCTAGACGTGGTGCCCTAAGCAAGTGCTTATTTTGCTTAATGGTTAATCCGGCACTGCGCGGGCTCGATAGAGATACAAGCAGGCGGGTCAATGTCCGAAATTGTTTATGCTTAGCGTCGTTACTTAAAATAATTAAATATGATATTAAAGTCGAAACGTCTGTCATCGCAATCCACGCATAAATAGTTTCCACACAAAACGCATGAGATTTTTGGTCTAAAGAAATTTGTAGCTTTCCATCACAGAAGGGTGCTTTAAATGCAATAAGAACCTTTTTATCTGAAATTTCAACTGAAATTCTGATAGAATGGTCCTTATTGCACATGAAGCATAAGGACCCTTCTCTGTGGAAAGCCACATTTAGCCGATTATTGTGAAACTTTAACTACATGCACATTTGTATAGCTTTTAACAATAATTACTATTCTACCAGGCAGACTAATAGATGTCGCTTCGATTCGTATTTAAACTAGGTTATTTTCTTGAATGGTACAACCATTCACATGACATGACATATATCTAAGGACGGGCCTTACGGGCACTAAGAATGGTGCTAGTTCAGTGGTGTCACTCACGAATTCGTGCCAATCGTGCAGTCTAACGGAACTAGTTGCGACCAATCGCGCACGTGATGCGAACTCATCAACCAATCGCGTTGTGGCGTTAGACTGCACGATTGGCTCGACTTCGTGTGCGTGACTCCACTGTACTGGCCCCATTCTTATTGCCCGTAAGCGTCTTTAGATATATTTCAATGGGTACAACTTTTAAATTTTAGATAACAGTTAAAAAAAAATTCTTAAACAATTTTAAATACTTTTTTAACTTGCAGCCTAACCACGAGCCTGTCAGCGAATATGTCAGTGTCAGGTCAGTGACAAGCTCGTGGTAGCCGTGCTGGAGTCTACTGCAATACAACGAGATATAATATTAACCTGAAATACTATAGAGTAAAAAAATAAATACATCCGTATAATACAAAACGACAGCGACATCTATCGGCGATTCTAACGCAATCTATTTCCGCATGCCGAAAAAGCTCACAAAATACGATATTAGTATATCAGATGCAATAAATGTCCGATAGGTCTTGGTATTTCAAGATTTCTTACCCGTAGAAATTAAAACCAGATAAATAAAAATATGATTTTGTAAAAAAGATAAATAATCTTTATTAAATATGGACTGGTTCAAGGCCTGTGCACACCGGCTGCGTGTGCGTAGGCGTGCACTTGCGCGTTGTAATACACAGATTCTTATTAGAGACGGCACACCGCTTGCATGACGTGTGCGTGCACGGCTCAAATTTAGCGCACGCACACGTGCACACACACACATGCAGCCAGAGTACTCTGGCCTTTAGTGAGTGTTAAAAGTTATGAGTTGGAGCCATGTTAAGGTTTATACAGTCAGCAAAACTATTAGCTTAGCAGCTCTACGCAACAGCTTATGTTTGCAGGAGTGCTAAGCTAATAGTTTTGCTGACTGTACAGACAGCCAAGGTCTTAAATATTACGTACAAATCACCAAACATATAAACACGACCTTATTCCCTTCATATTAAAGCTGTATACACATATTTTTGGCGCTTCCCCATATTTCAGACCTTGATATCAAAATATTTGTGTGAAATTATTCAGTATTGGTAACCCATTTTTGTTTCCCCTAAGTGTAGACACAAGCGAAACCTAATAATATGGCAGCCACTATGAAATGAGTTAATTTCTACGGGTTTAAATGTGGCTTTCCATCACAGAATGCATCAAGGGCAATAAGGTCCTTTCATTCGGAAATTCCAACAGAAACTCTAATAAAAAGGTCCTTATTGCACATGAAACATAACCAAATGGAGAGTCAGTGGTGTGTATTATAAACGGAATAATATTCAAAGACTAATACTAAATTATTAATAATTATTATATTGACAATGATCTCCTTACACCGAAAAGTAGTGTCCGACCGAAACATGTTTTTGTGCCGAAACCAGTTTCGGCCGAAGCCGAAACTTTAGTAGACTTTAGAATCGTTGAAAAAAATTCATAAAACCGCTTTTATACACATGTTAAGACTGCTGCGGCCGTCCAGTGGCGCCCTCATTAGGGGAATTATGTATTCCATTCCAATAAACCATTTAATTTCTGTATACATCAATTAGTACGAGTATATTAATATTGTTGTCCTACTTTTTGCCCAACTATTGGTCTTTGTAACCTGGTTTAGTTTCATAGTACGAAGTACCATTTTGTGAGGTTCGGCCGTTTTTGGCCGAAACTACGGCCGAAACTGGCCGACACAGAATCTTCGGTAGGACACTACCGAAAAGTTATTTCAAGTGACTGTTTTACATAAACTAAAGAAATGACTCTTTGCACGAAGATTTCCATATATTGACCCGCCTGATGCTATCTTTATCGCACGCGCGTATTGCTGTCCCGCCGATATGGTCAACGACACTGTGCGAGCGGGATAACAATATAACTATGCGCGTGATAGACATAGCAACAGACGAGTCATTATACGAAATTCCTTCTGCTAAACGTCCTCTCTTTATATTAAATTACAGTTATTGTGACAAGATTAATTATAATATTACTTTTTATGTCGAGTTTTATACAAAGTGCATGCACATATTTTTTTTATAAAACACACCAGTAATAATCAAAGTATGAGCGCCCAATGAAAAAGTAAACCTTTCGAGCGCCATGCGAAAACACACAGCCATATAGATCGTGTCATTCACGACTCGTGCCTTATCTAGTATAGGGTATTTGACTACTAGTCAAATCAGTTTCTTTTTTCAAACTGTCAAAACGATTTTGCTACCATGGAATTTATATGGAACACTGGCATGTGACGTCATAATCAAATCAGTTACTCTTATTAGTTTAATACGGGTTTTAAAATATAGATTATGTCAAAAAATAACTGCTGTCTACGTTTCTCTATTAATCTGCTGGTGCTTTATTTCATGCATGATTTAAAAGAATTCATTTTAAATACAGTCAAATACCCTATTGTCATGTAATTAAAGGTTATATTTGACAAATCTGCACGTCATTGTGGATGACACGAATTATACCTATTTAAAATAAAATTAAAGTATGATGAATAGGAACAAGCGGGTCAATGTACTAAATTATTCGTGCTTAGCGTCCATACTTTATTACAGATACATATACTTTTTCACTGTGTCTCAATATATGACAATCGGATATTTATGGTCTGGAGATGCAGTACCTATGATTAGTTGGTCATGTAGTGGAGGCAGCCATTCGGGGTATTTTTTATCTGTTGGACATTTCATGAGTTTAGTAGCAGTTGGACTTATGAACTTACAACTAACGGGCAAGACACAGAGATTCCAAAGTGTGTAAATTCTAGAATGTTTCCAAAAAATACTTAGGATCGCTAACACAAAAGTGGTGACTTAATGGCAAGCCAATTTCGAAAACCCACACTCGCGTTTAAGCCATTCACAGCTCGCCCATGTATTGTGAATGTGTGCGTGTCGCGCGTAAACATCAGAGGGCCTACCGCGCGAACCATGTTCGACGTATTGCCTCCCTGTCACACTTACATATGAATGTTCAAGTGCGACTGAGAGGCAACACGTGGTTCGCGATAGCCAAGATAACAATGTTTCGCGCCGCAGCGAACGAAACGCCTCTCTCTTTCTATCGCACTAATAGTGATAGAGATACATTAGCGTTTCGTTCGCTACGGCGCTAACGATTCTCTTTACTAGGCCCCCAGGAAAGGAATCGGCGTTGTACGAAATCAGAATTACAGTTTTGTCGTAACGACACTAACCCATATATGTATATGTATGTGCAAATTTCAGAAAAATTCTAGCTGGAAAAATTTCTTTAATAATTCTGGTAAATTTCGCAATAATGAAAAAGTTATTCTCCAAAGTTACCGACAGAAAACTTTATTTCTCACTGTGTGACTTGCCCGGTAAACAGCAATATAGGTTATTTTTGCAAACCAAAAGGGACCTTACATCAGTTGGTAACCCCTAACCACCACAAATCAAAACCAAGTAACATGACTAATACAGTTTTATTCCATTTGGTACCATTCATTTATTACGTAAGACGTTTTAGAGGGACGACGTGTTAGACGAAAATTTTAAATTTCTATGAAATTATGACGTTTAAAATAATACTTCCACACTCCATGCTATCAAACACGTGCAGAGTTAGCTTAGACGGGCTCCAGTACCTTTGTAAGTACAAATAAACGTTCCAAAAATGATTCAATTGAAAAAAAAAACACTAAAACAAACCAAACGTACACATTTTTCCTTTAGGTTCTTGAATTCTTACGTAATATAGGGGCGAGGGGGGGGGGCCTATTATTTTTGATTACATAGCGGTGGGACGGTTCAGAAACTGGCAAAAATCGTCTTATATAATAAATAAATGGCGCCTCTGTAAAAAAGATTCAAAATACAATGCCTTTTAACAGGCCTCTGGGTGGCTAGAGGGAAACTTGTTGTAAGGTCCCTTTAAAAATTAATCACATTTCTCTGACCAGTGAAAATGAGACATCTTGTCTAACCTTTTGTCTGTGTATGATAAGAATTCTGACCGAATTTTTAGTAGTGTCCGACCGAAACATGATTTTTTGGCCGAAACTGGCCGAAACCGAATCTTCGGTCGGACACAAATTTTTTGTGTTCTATACAGCACGATCCAGGTTTAATCCACAAAGGTTAAAACAACAGGAAATCTGATTTCAGAGGCACATTGTATCTTGGCACAGTGACAAAAGAAAGCCGCTATGTATCTCATTATTGTCACTGCGACAAGCGAAGGGGTACGGAAATCCAATTACATGACCGTGCTACTTTCTAGATAATCTCAAGGATATTCGGGGTAAATAACCCTGCATTTAAAACATAAATATTCACTTTATTAATTTAAGGTCTTGGATTATTATTATGTTATGTATAATTTATTGGGAATGGCCAGAGAAATGAGTATGATACAGTGAAAAACATTAATATTGACATGAGAGACAAAATGGAATATGCGACAAGGATTAGGTTAGTATTTGATGCACCGGTGATATGAATTACACAGTTAAATTGAAAGTTATGACACAAGTTCAAAACTAATACAAAGAGTTAGACCAAGCTAAGTTGGCAGCGATTTAGATAGCACAGACAGTGCAAGTGTTATTTTAAACATCTAACTTCATTATTATGATGTATAGTTAAATATTTCACCATCACATGAATTTACAGGAAAAAGTGTTAAATGTAATTTTTCAATGACAAGAATTAAAATTTGAAATTGATGTCGATTACCCCATTTTGACATGCAAACATTGTTGAAAAAAAAAAAACATGAGAAGGTATGTTAAGGTTTATTTTATAATTTATTAATAAGTATATCGGTTAATGAATTCAACCTTAAAAAACCTTTCCAATTAACATTTAACATTTATCTGTCAGTAAGATTTTAGTTTCAGCAAAGTAATTAAAAACAACCGCACAAAACATACAGTTTGGTAAGACTTAGTGACCTATTTTTAGGATACATGGTAACCATTTATCAGAATAAACTATACCCATCCCTCTTTTTCGGGTTATAATACTAGCATAAGGTTGCCTTTTCCCTGAGGCTAAAATAAGCGGAGAAGATGACACATCTCTTGCTGATGCTATTGATTATTGGTTGATTCTCGCAAGTGTTCTCTCATCTCCGCCTCGGTGGAAATTCTGCCTTAAAAAAAGACAGCAATAATCTTTCTGTCTATGCTCCACTGACAAGCGCTCTTGCCAAACTCGATGTCCTTTTTTAAGGCACTTTTCCTAATAATAGAGTAAGCCTCATCCTATGTATGTGTGAACTTAATAGGCTTTTTGCCAAATGTTATTCACACCAGTGTTAATTTACTTTAAATATTTACCATTATCCCAGTATTATTTCGTTTTCGTTTTAAATTTAGTGACATTTTCTTAATAATATTTAATCTTATTTTTATAGCTGATTTTTATCGGTTCTAACTTCCAATAGTAATTGTAAATTCCCGCGATTAAGAATAAATAATACTGAAATGGTACCGTGTTTCTGGATTTCAGCAAAGCCTGAACCAAACCATGTGGTGTATACTCATTTATCCTTGCCCCACGTGCCCGACGGGGACAAATGGGAATACACCAACCACATGCGTAATGCACTGCTCCGGCACAACAGTAGGGTAGGTCCAGTATTGTTAAACCCTGACAAATCCTGATTATTATACATTACGTCCTGCGTTGTCTTGGATTATTGGCTTATAGAAGGTGTCCTGCCAGATCCTGCAGAAGTCCCCTATGGCGAAGATGCGCTCCTCCTGTCCCGTGATGGAGCCCTGACCAGCTGTTGGCTTATAGAAGGTTACCTATGGACACCGGCTCGGAATCCTGCCAGATCCTGACGAAGAAGTCTCCTATAGCGAGGATGCGCTCCTTCTGTCCCATGATGGAGCCTCAGCTGTTGGCTTATAGAAGATTACCTATAGAGACCAGCTCGGAGTCCTGCCAGATCCGGACGAAGAAAAAGTCCCCTATGGCGATGATGCGTTCCTTCTGACCCGTGATGCGGAGCGCCTTGTAGAACGTGTACTGTCCGTGCTGGCCACATGGAGCCCCGACCAGCTGTTGACAAAAAAATAAGCTGGTTTGATTTATAGTTATACTCTGGCATACCCATTTCGTCAGTAGACAAAAGGCGCGTAATTCAAATTTTCGATGGCAGGACAACCATGCGCTCCTATTTTTTTTTAAATTTGCCTCCTTTTTTCTAATGACGGTAATGGCTTGTTTAACTATATTCAGTGTTGGTGATGGTAGTTACTATTACTGTTCCTAACTTTTGGTATCTATTTCAAACGGCCTTTGAGAAAAACGCATTTAACCGATTTGCATGGCCGAAGTTATCCCATAAGTGCTCCGTGAACAAAGTTTTGTACGGCGCAATAATATTAGATTATTTCATTTTGTGTTTTTATATCACACATTAGGCAGCCATTAAGAGGGGGTATAAAGCCATAAAATATGAAGGAAGCAAAAGATATGGTGCGCCGCGCGAATCTTGCGACGGGATCACGAAAGGTATGGCCGTCGCGCAGGTATTTACCTTTTATTCAGATAAATCTCAGAAAATAAACTTTGTAATCAAATTACTATTCCTCGGAAGAATAATACTGCTATTTGTATGGAGGCTAACCGAAAAGAAATGAAATATAACTGTTTTTTGTCATCTATCAAGCATAGTCATTTGCTCCAGGATTTATTTCTATGATATTAAATATCCGTTAAGATATATTTGGCCACTTTGCTCGTCACTATATATTAGCGTCCGACCGAAGATTCGGCTTCGGTTTCGGCCACAGTTTGGAACTACGATTTTAACATGTCTACAAAAGTTTCGGTTTCGGCCGAAACTAGAGCCAAAGCAAATCGGTTTTGGTTTCGGCAAAAAAAAAAACGTTTCGGACACCACTATACATCTGACTGTACCAATCAGCTGTTTGGGACATTTGTTTCGACATAACGGTGTTAATAAGTCCGTCCTGGCAATCGAGAGGGTTAACAGTGCCGCATATATCCAGTTATTACTTAGATTGGTCGGGAAATGCGAGCGGAAGGCAAACTCTGATAGTAGCGTCGGCAAAACAACATTACGAATCCGAGTTTTCGCAATCCCAGGAGATGTGTATACATTTTGGGATCCCTGAGATATAGATTTCTCCTTGAATTGCCAAACCACTCGACGTAGAAGGAATCCACCATCAATTATCAAGCTATTTTGGATTTTAACATGATCGTACGGTCGTCATCAGATATATCTGAGCGGCCGAGGCGCTCACAAATATCTGAACGCGTCTCTATTGTCAAGGCGTTAGCAAGCCAAAAATAAAGAAATTCAAAATGGCGGCCATTTTTTGCAACTGACTACGAATTCATATTAAGGTATCCTTTCGGATCCTTAGATATAAATTTTCATAATGATTAGAGGAAATTTTCCGTCAGACGTATCGTTTCCGAGCTGCAAGCAAAAAACTAAAAACAGCAAAAGTGTATGGACATCTCCTGGGATTGAGGAAACTCGGATTACACGCATTTAGGTCAAAATAAAGTTATTAAAACGATTTCCTGTTTGCTAGAAATTAATTCTTTGAAAAAATCTAATTTGATCAGCCTAGTACGTTAAGTAAGTAATTCAAATGAACCAAAGACTTACAAATAGTCCCTGAATAAATTATTTAACCCCGAAGCGATGTAGAGTCAGCAAATTTGAATGGTAGATAAAAAAAATACCTACTCGTGAACTTCATGGGATCAGTAATTTTGAAAAATTTCAAATACTTTAATGGACAAAAAAATTGAATTATCAAACCATTCACGAAATTTCATGAGACGAGAAATGCGACCTGTATCCGTACCATGAGTCACTGAGTGTCAAAACTGACATAAACGCTATCGAGAACGTAATTTATATCTATACATCTCGCTCGCACTTATATGCGAGTACGAGCGAGATACATAGAAAGTAAGTTCGGTTTTCAACAGCGTTTATGTCGGTGCCGAACTGGTGGTAACACTAGAGGAACACAGCCGGACAAACATACTAAGACATTTTTGCCCAAGGTGAAACGAAGACTCTCGATTTGTTTGGTCAGTAAATATGATAGAACAATCGAAATCGAACTAGTCCCAAAGTAAAGCGCGTACATACTAGAACTAGACAATGAAGGGTGATAACGAATTAGTTTATTTATTTATTAATTTAAAGAAAAACTTAATGTACAAAAGGCGAACTTAATGCCACGAGGCATTCTCTACCAGTCAACCTTAGGGCAAAGCAGAAAAGATTGTAGGCGGTGCATTTAAAACTAAAAGAAATTGGTATTGAAAGAATTAATAGAGTCCAAATACACATAAATTAATTATAACTTCTTAAATACATAAAGACACATACATACATTACATAAATAAATTAGTTACCGATATTTTAAGACATGGTACTTTACATTAAAACAATTATCTTTCAATAGAAATTAAGAAAATCGAAATTTTTTTTACAAGCTTTTATTAACTTGCCCTGTTAGTATGTATGGGACAAATCTTGCAAGTTAAATTTGACCTACTTCCCGGTTTCCGATGAAGATGAAAATTTGCATACATATGTAAGTCGGGTGAACAATGCAATATTATGGTACCATCAAGCTGATCTGATGATGGTGACAGGAGGTAGCCATAACTTTGTGATAAAACAACGCAACCTAATTGTGTTTGTGGTTTTTACAATTGTCTCGATGAGTATTAGTTGACTGTGGTAAAAAAGTACAGTCAGCGATAAAAACTTGTACCAAAAATGAAAATTTTGCCAAAAACTTATTTCATTTAATGTTTAACACTTGATTTTACAACGTGAAGTGATCAGCTAAGAGTTAATTAAAAGAGATTCTAGAATCTGTTGAATGAGATTAATCACCTCATTAACAAGGTGTTTTTACGTAACAAATGTGTTTTTTCCAATTTTCTCCAAAAAAACATCATAAAACCTATTCATACGTAGTAAATACAATCCAGACGCCGGGTGTTATCAGCTGTAAAAATATTGGTAACTAATTTGTTAGCATCTTATATATTATGTATAAATATGTGTGACACATATATATGTGTATGTAATAGTATGTACATATAACTTAATAATAATTTACTCATAAACTAAATTAAAGACAATTCGAGCAGACAATCAGTTGTGCTGCCGACAGTACCGCGACCTTTGAATCAATAAGTATAAAATTGAAACAGCCCCCGGCGAGAGCGGGACAGCGCTACATACTCCAGTCAATAGGGAGGTGGCTTTGATCTTCTTAATTTACATCGATTGAACAACTTAAACAATAATTAAATTATTTTTAAGACACAATTTATTTTATTTTATTCTCACGAAAATATCATAACATGAACTTTATATATATACATATTATCTATGCTATCCATATAAATCTTATAAAACAAAGTCCCCCGCCGCGTCTGTATGTTCGCGATAAACTCAAAAACAACTAAACGGATTTTCATACAGTTTACACCTATCAATACAGCAATTCTCATGGAAGGTTTAGGTGTATAATTTGTTAAGGATAACCCGTGCAAAGCCGGGTCGGGTCGCTAGTAATCTTATAAAATTAAAACTAAAGTTAGAACTAGATATTAATTAACTAAAGTTAAACTAAATGTAAATCTATAAATTAAACAGTCGTCGGCCTATTCTTATCGTGTTCTTACATAAGGGTGGAAGGGGGTCAACGTAATACATGAATGGCGCCAATAATGAAATTAAATTTCATTTAAATGTGATTATAAATTCGATAATTTCTGAAGATAGTTTTACAATACATAAACACTAAACTTTCGCGTTTTATACACATATTAGTGATTTAAACGGGTCTAACACGAGCTCCAATCCCATGTCCAACATGGATCCAGCCCAACTGAAGGCGGTGATCTTGGACACGGCGCGGACAGTCCGGCGGTTCCTCTCTCTGCGGCCCTGACCACCGGCGGCTTGGACCCTGCCCCGCTGCTGGCGACACCCTAGGTTAGGTTTTTTATATCTTATACCTTTAAACGAGCAATTCTTGTATATATATATATATATATATATATATATATATTTCCGGGATCTCGGAAACGGCTCTAACGATTTTGCTGAAATCTTGGGGAAATTGCTTTGGGGGTAAACAATCGATCTAGATTAGTCTTATGTTTGGGAAAACGCGTGATTTTGAGTTTTCATGCGTTCTTCTTTCGACGCAGAATATGGTCGCTAATTTCGTGTTGCCGGCCACTGTCCGTCTGGTCCAGCGGGTTAAGACGCGGACTGCTAAACGAGTGTTACGGGTTCAAATCTCGCCCGGTGAATAACTTTTGTTTTTTTTTATATGTTCAAGTTTATATATAATTTTTTAATTTTTATTGTTTTAGACATGTTTAATTTAGTAAAAAAATGTTGTTAAGATTATCACCTATACACCACCATATTACAATAAATAGTTATAACCGAGCAAAGCTCGGTCGCCCAGGTACTTTTATTTTTATATTCATGATGTAAAAAAACTAACCCGGAGAATAAAAATGAATAAAGAATGAAATAATATCGCATTAGACAGATACGGAGTAACCAACGGACTGGAGGCATGCAACCTATATCTTTAAATAAGTATATTCCCCGTTGATCAGAGTACGGGGGAAAGAGACGGAGCTATGTTGATAATCAGCAGATTTTACCGTGTGAACGGGTAGATAATGGCTTAGGGGCAGCGCACACTGACGGAAACACCACGGAATTCCTTCCTGTACGGCTACCAAGAGTTTGACACTGACATATTCGCTAGCGCGTGCGTAACTTACTTTCTATGCATCTCGCTCGTACTCGCATAATAGTGCGAGCGAGACGTATAGAAAGTAAGCTACGTAGATGTTAGCGAATATGTCAGTTGGACTCTGTTAAGGCAGTCGTGGTAAGGCTACTAGAGCCCGATTTCGGCGGGCAAAAGGGCGCAATTTGCGGAGATCTTTCTCTTTTACTCTCACTAAGACGTTATTAGAGTGACAGAGACAAAAGCCCGCAATTGACGAACTTCGATTTTCGCGGTTATAGCTCCGATGAGTCCCCAGCAAGCCCCATACAAACGTAGTTACGCTCACATTTTAATACGACTAGCTAGATTGCTATGAAACTTTGTACTTACAATAGGATAAGGTATATCAATGCCTGTAATTAGTTTATGTAGCTTCAGATACCATAGTTACAAAAATACAGCGAATTTAAGTTTTTCTAACAAACCTTTTTTTGGTCTATTTCGTTTGTTTTATAAGCTGGAGCTATATAAACTAATTACAGGCATAGATATATCTCATGTCATTGTATGTGCAAAGTTTCATTACAATACAACACGTAGTTTTAAAATGAGAACGAAACTCCGTTTGTATGGGAAGGTGTTGTGTTCCTGCCGGTGAGTAAGGTTGCCAGAGCTCAACGAGGAGCGGGAGGGAGTTAGGGTCGGCAACGCGCATGTAACTCCTCTGAAGTTGCAGGCGTACATAGGCTACGGATACTGCTTACCATCTGGCGGGCCATGCTTGTTTGCCACCGACGTAGTATTTAAATAAAAAAAAAATATAATAAAAAAAAATATAAAAAAAAGGCTACGGATACTGCTTACCATCAGGCGGGCCGTATGCTTGTTTGCCACCGACGTAGTATAAAAAAAAAGGTGAAATTTGGCCGAGCTTGCCGGGGACTCTTCACGTGCATTACGACGGACCGGTCTGGCCTCGTGGGTAGTGACCCTGCCTATGAAGCCGATGGTCCCGGGTTCGAATATCGGTAAGGGCATTTATTTGTGTGTTGAACACAGATATTTGTTCCTGAGTCGTGGGTGTTTTCTATGTATGTAAGTATGTATTTATCTATATACGTATGTATATCGTCGCCTAGTACCCATAGTACAAGCTTGGCTTTGGGACTAGGTCGATCTGTGTAAGATTCTCCCCAATTTTTTTTTAATCATTCGCGACTTTTACTTTAATTGCAATTTTTGCATGCATATATCAAAATAAGATAAAAACGTAAAAAGTTTACTTAATTTTTATTTTTACAATCTGAATCCGTTAATTTGTCTCTACATTTTATTCCCCCAAAGTTTAAACAAGTAGCCTTTAATTTCATAATTAAAAAATAACAATACTCGTAAAAGTATCAAAAGTGACAACCCTAGCGTGAAACCCTATTCTCGTAATGTAACTACGTAGGCGGGGGCCGCGCGGCAGCGACAAAAACTCTACTGCAGGGGTTATTTAGTGGGTTCTGTACACTTTTTTTTATATTACGTCGGTGGCAAACCAGCATACGTCCCGCAATCATGCTTACCATCAGGTAAGCAGTCTCCGTAGCATATGGATGCATGTAACTCCAGAGGATGTCAGTACTTGGATGGGTGACCGTTTTTATAGATAATGGTAACAAACCCTTCCTGTGCGAGTCCGAGTCGCACTTGGCCAGTTTTTTTTAGGGTTCCGTACCCAAAAGGTAACATTGAACATTTAAAAAAAAAACGAAACGTTAGAAAAATTATATGCCACTACTGAACCTGCTCACAAAAGTTCACGAGAATCGGTTGAGAATTGAGATGCTGCGGTGGCAGCATGGTTCCATTTTTATCACTTGTCACTATGCCCGTCACTGTCGCGCTTACATACTTGTTATAACGTCACAGGCATGGTGACAAATGATAAAGAGCCGACCGTCTTAGCTCTACTGTAGAGGATAACATCCGGACATACGAAAACAGTTTGCCCGAGTCAAAACGGACACCTTCGCTTACGCTTCGGTCAACATGCATATATTCATTCATTCATTCATTTACATTTTACATGAACAACCCTTTTTATTACACATCAGTTTTCCTCTTCAAGATACATAATGTATAATTAAGTTACAAGATTATTCCATTTATTTAATATTACTTTAATTATCAACGCAAATGAAGTCGGTACATTATATACCGTTTTGTTTACATTATAATAAATGACGTTAACATACCTACCATCTTTCACATGACATTGTATTTTTTATCAATAACTATCGAAAATTCGTGAACAATGATATTTCCCGTTTAAATTGTCCGTGAATGACGTTAATCTTTAGTAAAAAAAAGTATAGTTGAATAAGAAATACATTAAATACATTTAAACGAGCAATTCTTGTACATATAAATACTATGTGTTTCAACACGTATAGTGGAGCGGTTAACCACGTATAGTAGGATGAATTTTATCAACAAATCACCCCCCATACCTTTTTTTTTTATACTACGACGGTGGCAAACAAGCATAGGGCTCGCCTGATGGTAAGCAATCTCCGTAGCCTATGTACGCCTGCAACCTGCCAGGGGAGTTACATGCGCGTTGCCGACCTTAAACCCCTCCCCCACCCCTCATTGAGCTCTGGCAACCTTACTTACCGGCAGGAACACAACACTAAGATTAGACCTACAACCTATGTATTGTTTACCATTTTAAAAATGCACCCACTTCAAAATTTTATGCTGCCAAACACGACTCCACTTGGTTAATGTACCATTATCTGTCCATTTGCCTATCGCACATAAAAAAAAAAAATTCGATAGCTTGTGATTTAAGGCATAAATTTGAAGAGTAAATGTCACAGAGAATTTTCCGCTCGAGAATTAATCACAAAAGTAAAAAGCGGCCATGAAGGGTTCCGGCCATTTATGACGTATTAAAAAAAACCACTTACTAGATCTCATTCAAACCAATTTTCGGTGGAAGTTTGCATGGTAATGTACATCATATATTTTTTTTAGTTTTATCATTGTTTTATTTTAGAAGTTACAGTGGGGGGGGGGCATATTTCACCACTTTGGAAGTGTCTCTCGCGCAAACTATTAAGTTTAGAAAAAAATGATATTAGAAACAATAATATTTTTGAATTATAAAAATATCATTTTTGAAGACCTGTCCATCGATACCCCACACGTATGGGTTTGATGAAAAAAAAAATTGAGTTTCAGTTCTAAGTATGGGGAACCCCCAAAGTTTATTGTTTTTTTTTTCTATTTTTGTGTGAGAATCTTAATGCGGTTCACAGAATACATCTACTTACCAAGTTTCAAAAGTATAGTTCTTATAGTTTCGTAAAAAAATGGCTGTGACATAGACGGACATGACGAATCCATAAGGGTTCCGTTTTTTGCCATTTAGCTACGGAACCCTACAATTTCTCTTCAAAAATTTACTTTTTTTTACATTTCACCTTTTTTTTCAAAACTACTTTTTTATTGTTAAATGATAATACAGGATATCAGCTAAAAGTTGACATCAAAATGATATCCCTAGTTAAAATATTCCACAAGTTACACGAGTCCAAAAGACCTCCTGTAATGGCTCGTATGTACATTTCGACTTAGATACGAGCGAAAACCGCGTACGGTTTATCTGACGCCATTGTCGCTAGTTTACATTCCGGTTTCGTAGCTATTATATATATTTCGGCGATCTCGGAGACGGCTCTAACGATTTCGATGAAATTAGCTATATGGGGGTTTTCGGGGGTGAAAAATCGATCTAGCTAGATCTTATCTCTGGGAAAATCTGAAGCTACATAAACTAATTACAGGACTAGATATACCTTATCCTATTGTAAATACAAAGTTTCAGAGCAAATCTAGCTAGTCGTATTAAAATGTGAGCGTAACTACGTTTGTATGGAGCTTGCTGGGGACTCATCAGAGCTATAACCGCGAAAATCGAAGTTCGTCAGTTTCGGGCATCTTTCTCTGTCACTCTAATTACGCCTTAATGGGAGTATAAGAGAAAGATGACCGCAATTTACGAATTTCGGTGTTCGCGGTAGGCCCCATGTTGCTTACCGTTCCTGAGGGCCCACCGCGAACCGCGTTCGACGTGTGGCCTCTCTGTCGCACTTGTAAATTTGTACGTAGAATGTTCCATCGCAGCCATCTTGAAATCTTACTTAGCAATACTTAAACCCCGATTTGATCAATTTTATATATTCATATTTATTTAAAATTCAATTTGAACGGAATAAATACTATTTTTGTTGTAAGAAATAATTTGTTAAAGTAATATTTTTAATTTTCTTAGATTAGAATTAGTTTTTTTAGATTAGAATGTTTATAACCTCAAAAGTATATGATTTGGGCTATAAACGCAAAAATCGAAGTTCGTCAATTGCGGGCATTTTTCTCTGTCACTCTAATTACGTCTTAATGAGAGTAAAAGAGAAAGATCCCCGCAATTTGCTTTTTCCCTCCAAAAGTAAGTCTGGTTAACTAGACACTGAATTATAGTGTCGTGTACATATTATTGTACCGCAATATTAGATATCATAGGAACCCTAGCATTTCGGAAGAAAAAGTTAATTACTACTACTTTTGAGGTTAGAAAAATTCTAATCTTTAAAAAAACGGAGTATAAAAAAATGTCGTAAAGTTTTTTGTCTATGATATGACTCATTACTTGAGTCTAGCTAGGCGCGTTTTTCGTAAGTTAACTCGCTGGCCAGTGACGTTTTAAAAGAAAAAAATGGAATAAAACGGCCATAATGCCAACGAGTTACGTTATGAGCAGTGATGGGACAAAGTCGGCATGGTTTATCGATTTTTGTCGATTGAAAAATTACCTTTTTTTTTTAGAAAACTAATGTTTTTTTAATTAATATTATGTAAAAATAATATAAATATAAATGACTGAAAGATTAAATTGGATAAACAGAAAGATCGAGTTAAAATTTAATGGTTAAGTAAATTTTATCATTTTAAAGTTTAGATTATAAATTAAGGTTTTATTAAGGACAATTAATTATAATTACAGGTATGCTTATAATAGGTTTTTATATTACACTCTTTGATATTCTTGACAAGTCAAGTTAATTACATAATTCGAATTCCTACGAATACTCGAAAAAGCAATCAATTTGATTAAAATGTAGATAACGTATGATATAATTTCAAAAGCTATACAGATATTAATTATACATATATCGACGTCCTACATGTAGGTAATGAATTATTATTGATTGTTGTAGAGCAGCGCAGTAGTAAAAGCTACTGAGAAACATAAATCTATTCGAGGTAAACTTATATGACCTATTATAGTTCCTAATAATAAAACATAAATATGAAAATGGGCAAACACAGATACAAGAAAGTAATACTTAACTGTATAAGAAACGCCAAAAACTTTTTCCTATATCAAAACACAAGTCTTTAACCAATTCCTGTATATTACAGTGGGCACCAAAGTGTATCTCGTGGTATACAATAAATATTAGAAATCAAGGTAGGAAAAACCTAAATGATATAAACTATTTATAATTACTCATTTAGAGGCGTACAAAGTGCGTGGAACGGATTTGCTTTTATTAATGATAGCAGAGAAACGATTTTTTAGGGTTCCGTAGCCAAATGGCAAAAAACGGAACCCTTATAGATTCGTCATGTCCGTCTGTCTGTCCGATTATTTAATGTCAAATCTGTGGCAAACAAATGACCCACCTAACGGTAAGCCAACGCCTTAGCTTGTAGACGCTTGTCAATTTAGTAGTGACATTAATCATTGTGTTAATAAAAAAAACGTAAATAAAGAAAATAAACGGACACCAACTAAAGGACCTCGAAAACCGCAGACTGAAAAGTTACAATACCCAGTACCCCTAGTGTAAATAAATTCGATTTCCAAACGTGACGTACGCGTTTGCGTTTAGTCTCATTTTGTATTGGATTTAGAAAGAGCGCGCCAAGCGGGACGTTTTGGAAACTCAAAATCCTATACAAAATGAGACTTAACGCAAACGCGTTCGTCACGTTATGATGTCGATCAAATTTACACTAGGGGTACGGATGTCACTTACGTGTTGTGTCTCTTACTACTATACGCATTTCTTGAAATTTACTTCATGAGACACCAAATTTTTTAAATTTCAAAATATGCTTTACTGATCCGTCTCGGCTTCGCCGGATAATAAGCGCGGGATTCTTCTGACGTCATTAGCATTAGCAAATATCGTCATATTTCGACAAATTATACAACTAAACCTTCCTCAAGAATCACTTTATTGATAAGTTAGAACCGTATGATAATACGTTCAGTCGTTTTTTTAGTTTATCGCGAACATACAGACATACAGTACATAATTTTAATTTTATAAGGTGTATTGATTCAATCAGGTTCAAGTAGGTCTAGCTCTTTCAAATAGAGTTGGACTAAAATAACTATGCAACGATTTTGATAGCACAGACGGTGCAAGTGTTATAATACGTCATAATTTCATAGAACTTTGACGTTTAAAATAACACTTGCACAGTTTGGGCTATCAGAATCACTGCAGACTTGGTTTAACTCCAGTCGCTTACATATATATTATCATCAGCTAATTATCAGAGCAATATATTGATGTTATTATTATGGAATAAGATAGTCAATCATTAAATAAAAAAAATTATTAAAAAAACTTGTTTAGTGTTACTAGAATAACATAAATGTAAAAAGAAAACTTTCCAAATGGGTTTATTGGTAGGAATATTTGTCAAGTAGCGAAACAAGGATACACCAATCGTGTTATGACCTGACCGTTATGATGCGGGCGTGCGAGAGAGATAGCAGTGTTTTCACTGCCCCATTCTTTCTTAGGGTGGAATGTTCATTGTTCGTTAATTCAACTCCGATTCTATTTCGATGCACTCTTGACGTTTATTGACCGAGCGTTAGTGAAGGTGTCCGTTCCAGCTTGGGCAAAAATAGTCGCAATTCTTGTTTGTGAGCAGGTTCGATGATAAAATATGTTTTTGGATTGTTTTCAAAATGGCGGAGCTATAAATTTATTCATTTTTAAATTTTTCTCGCGAGGTCTAGAGGTTACAGAGCCACTATACTGTGTATCTTTAGGTATTTAAATAAAAGTAAACAAACACACTGTCCATTTTCGGGTAGTTATATGATTTATAGGTTAACCAACCAAATACAAAACCGCCTGGATCTGTAACCTACATTATTTAATCATGAAATTTTTTCATCTACCGTCAACTGGCTTAAGGACTCATTTGAGGGTAGATTTCGTTTACTTTTATTTAACTACCTAAAGATACAGAGTTTAGTAAATGTAATGAATTAACTAATAAAGTGTATTTACCATTAACTCTTTTATCACGGAAAAAAACATTATTTTGATTTATTATATGGGTAATTTAGTTATTATAATAAGGATTTTAATGCCAATGATTCCAAATTATATAATTCTAAAACGGTAAAAATGATTATTAAACTTAACTAAACCTTGAGGAAGGAAAACAGCGATTTAAATTAATTTCTCATCGGTTTTAGGCATTTATTGTTATCAATTTGAATAACAAAACCAATCCAATAGTCACTTATACATATGTATGTAGTATGTTATGACTAATAGGTAATAACCTTTTATAATTAAATGAAAATGACTACAAATATGAGTAATAAGTACAATCTTACACAACTGACTCTTCTTTGTATGCTGTAGTAGCCATTTTGTACTAAAATACCAAGTTGTATAAACAACATTCCTTCAAAAGCAAGTTCGTGTTGAATGAAATAAATAAATTATTATACATAATATGTACAAGCGTAAGAATGATTTTAAATAATATTTTTACCATAATCTGTTTACAAGTCAAAGTTGATTTGGTTCATATTATGACTGAAATGAATACACACCATAAACAAACTAAGCTTTGTATTTATTCATATATAAGGTACAAAAACAATAAATAAGAAAAACTTAAAATTACAATTTATCTAAATACTGACTAAACAAAAATAAATATACCTATCTCAGATATTGAAATAACATTTCGCTTGGATAATTTACTACTCGTAATTATGCGCTAAAATATCAGTTTAGACAAATTAGGTCAATAAAACTGTCATTTAATAATAACAAGGTGTAAGGTGCAACAAACTTCATCAACTGTGAAGTGTCAAGTGAAATCATTGATGACGTCACATAACCAGTTACATTCTAATTCTACAAACAGAGGTGACGTCACTCGCTCACAGATACGGCTTTGCCTTTGATAATATTGTTGTCAAGGGTGTCATTAGCATATACTATTTAAAACAACTGAAAAAGTTAAAATCGTTCGAATTTTAAATTTTAAAATGTCGTGAGTCATACTAATTTAAACGTTAAACTAATTCAACTCACGTATTTCTTGTCACTCGTGCGACATGTTTCGGAGAGCGCAGCGGTGGCAGCATGGTTGCATTTATCACCTGTCACTTTCGCACTTACATACTTGTTAGAACGTGACAGACATGGTGACAGGCGATAAAATGCGACCGTGCTACAGCCGCAGGTCTCCATTTTCAAGCACTAACGGTGCGGAGAAGCGTTCACTATAAAGCAGAGACGCTTTCCATATAGATTTTCGTACATTGACCCGCTTGTTGCCATCTCTATTGCACGCGCATAATTATATTGCTGTCCGACCCATGAAACCGGTTTTCAATGTCACTGTGCGAGCTTCACAGCAATATAATTATGCAATAGAGATAGCAACAGTCCACACACGAAGCATCGATTTAATATAACTACCATAAAATCCATGACACGAAGCTGTAATATACACGATGCCCGTGAGCATTGCGAGAGATTTGAACAGTATATTCCTGATCATATTTAAAGACTAACATGTCCTATAAACTCTTTTGGTATTCCCCTCATTTCAGAATTAAAGCCACTTACAAAAAAAGTGCAAAACGCCTTTTTGATGACGACGTTGCCACTATGGGACCTAGTCCAAATATCGATGCAAAAAATAGTTTAAATTCTTTTTGAGTTACAGTTTTACAAATAGCGTTTACATTTTATGTCCAAATACATACAATAAAACGAAATAGTTATTTACGATACAAGTGCAGAAAATAGGAAATTCGCAACGAGTGGTGATACATACATTAAAACACGACCGATGGGAGTGTTTTAAATCGACACGAGTTGCGAATTACCTATTCGCACGTGTATCGTACATACAACGTTTTACAGTACATATGGTTCTTTAAAGTTTCGACATTTGCACGGAAAGTGCTCGTTCCCGCGCGCGTGTTAGAAAGTAGCGCATATGTATTGTAAAAAAAATTGTGAAATGACCTAAACTTGTACGAGTATAACATTTTTTCTTTCTTTTGGCTTTTCTGAGGAAATGCGTGGTTAAAATTTATCGGGTTCCTCGTAGGCACCTTGTATATTTTGGCATGTTACGATATCTTATCGCAAGGCTTGAAGATCGCTCATGCTGATTGATGCATGTGAGATGAAAACCGTGCCAAGACGATCGTCAAGATTGTATCAAAACCGAAACAAGTTCTTAAGTTTTTCTCCATTTTCTTCAGTTGTTTGGTCTTTCACCATAAAGTTGCGACCAGACCGCAGCTTAAAAAACGGTCACGATACGGAATCACGGTACGCATACGACGCGTCAGTGCGATTCCGTATCGTGACCGTTTTTTAAGCTGCGGTCTGGTCGCACCTTTAAGAGGGAAGTAGACCACGTGATCATCCATACAAAAAGAGAAAACGGTTTTCCACTTCCAAATATTTTCCATGCTCCATTATTTTTTAGTACCTATGTTATTGACACAATGAATAACTAGGTTCATTAGTTTTCCTTTTTTGAAAATTTGCAAAACAAAAACACTGTTAAGATTTAGTTAGTGGAAACCGTTTTCTCCGAAACGGAATTTCATAGAAAAGTTACCGTTATTTCGTTAGATTCGAAATGATATTCTTCCCATTTAACACTTCACATTTCACTTCACACTTTAACATTTCTAGTAGTAACATTATGCTATATCAGTACCCCTAGTGTAAATAAATTCAATTTTGAAACGTGACGTACGCGTTTGCGTTTAGTCTCATTTTGTATTGGATTTAGAAAGAGCGCGCCAAGCGGGACGTTTTGGAAACTCAAAATCCTATACAAAATGAGACTTAACGCAAACGCGTTCGTCACGTTATGGTGTCGATCAAATTTACACTAGGGGTACAGATCACTACAAAAAAATTACAAGTAAATGTTATTATGAGTGAGCATTTATAAATTTTAATGCAAAGAAATAAGATTCATATCCACACACGAGTAGGTCAGTTAATTTATTAGTGTATCTACGTATCAAATTTAACATAGTGACTAATACCTTTGTATTTAACTTTAAACGCTACGTCGCCACAATACAGATGTCATATAGTAATGCGTCAATCTATATTCAATCTTATGTCAATAAGCGAAGGTTGATTTTAAATTAAACTTGACTTTTCAGAGTTACATTAAACTGTAGGGCTAAGATGGTCGGCTCTTTATCATTTGTCACCATGCCTGTCACGTTCTAACAAGTATGAAAGTGCGAAAGTGACGGATATAGTGACAGGCGATAAAAATGGAACGCTGCCATCGCTGGACATTAATTATTAATTAACAGGCCAATTCGAGAGTTATTCGATCTGTTTCCGATATGATAATGATCAGTCAGTGTCAAAAATGACGTTTTTGATTGGAGAACTCACTATTGACACTGACACATCAGTATCATATCGGAAACAGATCGAATAACTAAAACTCGAAACAGATAATAAGAGATCCTAATTAGTGGTGAAAAAAGTAGTTTTACCAGTACTTGTCGTTTATGTAATTATAATTAAGAATTGTACCACAAATAGGTATTTAGCTAATTATACTCTGCAAATTTACCCTAGTCGCTAGTGAACCTGCATACGAAGCAGGAAGTCCCGGGTTCAAACCCTGATAAGGATATTTGTGTGTTTATCTCATTTCATTATTCTTTTTTGTATTGTGCAATAACGGTAAAAGAAAAATATATTTAATATTATTTAATAATATTTATAACTATCCGGAAACACACCTTGAAGCTCTGACGAATGTCAATTTGGAAATAAAACAATTAATTTAAAAAAGATAAAAGCTTCCTACAAGCTATACACGCCACGCCCACTCCATTCTTACACAGATTTATGTAAATCGTATAAAAAGACATTACGACGTTTGGCACTTAAGTCGTTTTGCTTCACATTTGTATTGAAGCATGACGAATAATGGCGTAAGTGACAATCGCCCTAAAGTCCCTTTTATGCGGAATAACAAATATTTTTATGAATGTGAATACCTTAGTATTTGAAAGATTTCACCTGTGCCCTTTGAACTGACCTCAAACAGCTGTTTAGTATACATACGATGTATTGACTAAACAATAAAAAGATGGAAATGGCCATTTACCTTATTTAAATACCTATTAATAAAAAAACTTGCTTCTTATTAAGAATAGGTATGGAAAAACGTTAATACATGTATATAATATGCAAAGTAGGTATTGCATGTTAGCATTTCGTAATTTATAGGTAGTTCGTCATTAATTTTAACTCACTTCTCTACCTGAATATAATTTTCATGTTTAATATATGTAACGTTAGGATATTCTCATGTATTGGTACGTCCCTCTCGCACTCGCACTGCACGAAAGAGATGGATTCCATGCTAGCCCTACAGACATTTTCGCAAACTAAGGAACGGTGACGTCACAGCCACACGCGCGTAGAGCGGCTGCGTTTTTATAAATAGCGCTCTATTTTTGGCCTTTATGGGTTAATGATTACATACATATTTAGCCACCGCGTTGGTATGGATAAACAGACGGACAATGCATTTATTCATACACACGGACTAATGTCTAAGGACGTCAATTTCAAAGGTGCCTATTAAATATTTACATGAATAGACATGTCAGATGATGTTTTGTATTATTTTACGTAGAACAAAAGACAATCAATTTTAATACAAGTCGTGTATGTTACATAAATAAAAAAATAAACAAATTAGGGGACATCTTACACAAAACATTTATTCAGTCAAAATATGAAACATTCATAATAATAAATAGCCAATACCTATTTAAATAGTAGTTTATGAAGGACGTTTAAAAAGCCGCGCGTTTTAACTGCCGCTTTTTCTTAGCCGTCATGAGCCTTTTTTCAATACGATTAATTATAAGTTGATTATTATTTTAAAATATAATTCAAGCTTAAACGTACAAAACCTGGAAAAGATCAAAAGCCTCAAAAAAGCCTGGAAAGGATCAAGGTTGTCTGGAAGAGATCGCTTTTTAGCGATAAGACCGCCTGTTGTCTGCCTCTAAATTTAATCAATGGTTTATTTTCTTGTATATTTTTACTGAGGTGTGCCAATAAAGAGTATTCTATCTATCTATCTACCTGTTATTACAATATATGATATGAATCCTTTACCTAAGACACGACGCTTTGTTACAACGGATTATTTTATTATCTTATGAACAACAGTCTGCGGATAGATTACATTTTTATTAACTGATGCGTGAACAATCAATCCGCCACGATTCACGAAGGACACGGGTATTGGAAAAGTAAAACCATTACTAATGAGAAATCATCAATTATTACTTTAATATTGACAACTCCCATGATATCTCATTTCACTTTTACATTTTCGTAATTTTTAATGTCGAGTCTACATACCTATATGTATATGCTAATTCGCTGGTAAATAACAAGCTAAGCAACAATTACAGTTTACAACTTTACACAACAAAACATCGATATCGATAATCGCCCGGCGTGGTCACAACACTAGCGGTGATACGAAGAACAACGGCAGGGTTCGAGTCGACAATAATTACTCTTTAATGCCGACCCTATTCCACATTAGGGTTTAAAAACAATCAAATACAGTCGAATACACAATAAAATCAATCGATGTTTTTTTTTTGCTACTATATGACGTAAGCAAGGTCAATAATGGAACGCTGCCATATTTTTTTTCATTCATAGACAAAATTATGAATGTTAGTGTTAAAAACGGACAGATAAATACTATAAAAGCTTTCATTTAATGAAGATTACAAATCAAATTATAATTAAATCAATCAATAATTGTATTAGCAACCGGACATTAGCGATTCCAGTTTAGAAAGAGTAGGTAAAAAACGGTTTTATTCACTCACCTTAAACGAGGGTTTATCCATATTTGCAAATCCAGACAAAGAACACGTAAGCACTAACACATCACAAATCGGAGAAAGTATACGTTAATTAGCCACAACACAATAAGTAGCTTTAAATTCCCACATGAGCTTATATACATATATTATATATGCACTAATTTTAAACACAGTTCACGGTTTTTAACACCTTATTTTTAGCACATCACAACACGAAACCTGTTCACTACACGCTAGATCGATTTCAGATAATTTCAAATAACAAATAACAATACTGAAATTCGTGGCAGTGTCACAATCACAAGTCTTTAAAAAAAAAACTACGCCATGACTACGTAATCGGTGCACGTACTTTTAATTGTTATATCGTGTTTATATAACAAATGGTTGTTTGTAAATTCTAATTATGATTATTGGAGACAATAAAAACAATATGGCGATGGTTTGACAAAAATATCCGAAACACGCGCGCTTCGCTTCCGCTGCGGCGGGGACGCGTCCATCTTTGAGCGGGCTAGGGCCGTATCTGTTCGAAATGCTCCGTATTTTCTTGCCCGCTCGCACCATCCTAGGGCTACCACTGGCGTTTTTGGAAACAAAGACGTTTAATTTTTTAAATAATATAACCCTTTTCTGTTTGGATGGTTGTGATTCGTTTAATTTCATGTAGAAAAGTATGCATAAGTTATTAATAATCTGTATTTAAAATTAAAATGCATTTTTTAAAGTGAGTTTTTCTTAAGGATTGAAAATAATTTATAATTATATTCCTATTTTCTAACTTTAACTAAATATGTAAGTAACTAACTACCTATATCAAATTAATCTTTATAAATTTAACAAACACATTACCTAAATGGGGTAAGAAACTTAGCAATTATATTTCACATTTTCCCTTAAATATGTTACACAAAAAACGGTTGGTGGTTTCTAATAGTAAGCAATAGGGTGATAAAACGTATATGAAGGATATTTTGTACACTTACTTATATTGCAGTATTAGATTTTCCTTTGTTCTACTAATTCATACTGTAGAAATAAGTTGGTTATATTTTCTGTTACATTACTTTTGATTAATACCATCAAATATTTATTAATACGTAAAAATATACTCGCATATTAAAATTACATAATACACAATCCATGCTACCAGAAATTCCAAACACAAACAATAGTTCGATATTATTTGCAAAAATGAAGCCGAATTGAACGTCATTCAATAATTATAATTTTAACCCGTCGGAAGATGGCGGCCCTGCGCCGACACACACAGCTACACGTACATGTATACATTTTTTACGTAAATATAAATGATTGGCACAGTAAACGGATGGACGTGAGATTCTTTTAAAACTGTCCAAATTACACAGTTTACGAATGCTAACAATGCAATTTACGTTTTGTGCTTTGTTTCGTAATTATATCGTTTTTAGTTTATTGTTTAATTGTAGATTAACTCGTATTAATTTTAAATACATTACTCTAGTCTCCTCATTTGTTTATTGCATTACTACAGTATGGTGTTTTTTGAGAAAAAAGTTTAACAAACTATAATGAACTCACAATAAAGGGTCAACCATTAATTACATCACACGACTCGGGGGAGGGAGGGGGTCAAGAAAACGTTACATGTTGTGACAAGGGGGAGGGGGGAGTCACAAACTTTGTGACGTCACTGAGGTAAACGATTTTTATATTTATTTTTTATTCATTGTAAAGTTAAATAACAAGTTTTTGGAATGATCCGAATGATAATCATTTATATTAGTTTAATTTTCTTTACTAATCGGTTTGGAGTTTTAAAATTACTAATATTTCTTTTATCAAAACTATTTTGATAAAATATTAATAACACGTAATTAGAAAAATGTTACGTCACACCAGAGGGGACGGGTTTGCCAAATGTGACCAAGTGTGATACAAAGGGGGGGAGGGTTAAAATAACATAGAATTTGGTGTGACGTAATTAATGGATGACATCTAACAAGTGAATGATAACTCTGGAAGTCTGGATATGAAAGCATCCATCAACTATGTTGACCGCCTACTGTCAGCAGAACAATACGCTTATTAACTACCTATATAACAGTTTGGTATACAGCTCAACAAGTTAACAACAAACAACTACTTATCAATTTTCTTGATTTTTTTCAAAAATATTTTGACCCGCATTATTGCTAGAGGTTAGAGGTATGAGGGGGCCAAAGACACATTTTAAATTTTCATAATTAACTTACTAAATGCTTTTTTTGGATTTAATATTGCACGGAACCTTAAATACGAGTACATGCCTCATATGAAGTATATGAACAACAGTTTCCTATCGATTATCTCGCTGACATATCGCTTAGATAAGCAATGAGAGATATTTCATACAACTTATTAAATGGATACGAGTTTGTAAATCGTATCGCCTTAGGCTGTGCTAATGTGCTTATCTATACAATTTTATGACTAACACTTGAATAAATTTAATTAACCTACTAATAGGCCGCTCATATTACCGATGTAATATAATATTTAAGTTTCATTTTTTTTTTGGTATTTACACACGGTGTCATTTTAAACTCCGTCAACTTCGGTATACGGTTAATTACATTTAAGGAGACTGAATGGCATAGTAATTTTTTTTTCGTAAAATGTAATTTATAGCCTTTTTATAACACGGACAATACGGACATAATATGGGAATCCACCAAACAATTAAAAAAGAATGACATATCACATATCAATGACATTTCGAATATCGATCGTCCGAGATAGTACTTGCGTTTAGTAGCAAATATATAAATTCATACTTACTAAGCACTAGCAATATGTAAACACCCTAAGGCAAGTGTACACGCTTAGGGGCCTTATCAGATAAAAATAATCATTGATTATCTCGAAAATGGACTTAATTAGAATAACGGTTTCTTTGAGATAGTTATTAATTTATGCTCAGGAATGCACCTTTGAAAAAATCGGACTTAAAATAAACACGTGAATCATCTGCGTGGGATGATGCTGATGATTGATAAAATCTATCCTATATCCTTCCTCGGGCCTCAATCTCCATACCAAGTTTCATTTAAATCAGTTCAGCAGTGTAAGCGTGAAGAGAAATAGTCAATTTCGCATTTATAATATTTTATTAGTGATAATTATATATATGTACATATTTATCGTGTTCTTGATGCTGAATAAGATTGGCAAGGTTTACAAATATGCAGTGCCGGATTAACCATTAAGCAAAATAAGCACTTGCTTAGGGCACCAGGTGTAGGGGGGCACCAAAATCGTAGGAAAAAAAAACGCGCAGGCTGCATCAGCATCGCAGTCGTAGTGTAGTACTTATGTACACGAAACTTTTTGATACGTGTGAAAGTACCCATCTAATAACGAAGGGTCGTAAGAGAGTGAGGACACGTAAGTACATCTCCAACCTTACGCAGAGGCCATCAAAGCTCATGGCCAAAAAATTTTGCCATAGGGCTTGTGGCTAACCGATTTTCGCGACGTAGAATACCGATTTTGTAGCGTATTTTGCTCTCTTGTACACCAGATGTGTCGGCCAGGCCGAGTTGCTGCAGAGCCGCGATCCTGCGACCTAATTGTCAAAGTGTAATAAAGGGCCCTGCGAAGGCCGAAAAACAAAAGCATCTTATCAAGTTGCGCTTTCGAGTTAAGCCAAAGGCCGAGCAGTAGGAGGACCGTGATTACATAGGTTCGATTTCAAGCCACTCTTTTGCAGTTCGGCGTTAGGTCTTATGCGACGCCAGGCCTTCTACTTTATGCAAACTGCCTCACTTTCGCTTGGCCATGGATCCAAATCTATGCTGTCCTCTTTCGCAGCTGGGCTGCCTTGCTCACACCTCGCCATTGGTTGTAATATGATAACGCGCCGCGATCAGATGCTCCGGACGTCCAGCTATTCATACCTCGCCATTGGTCAAATTCAAGCCTTGTTTTCTTCCAGCTCGACCTTTGGCCCCATCTGTAAGCGCCGATTGAACTCTCCGCGCATTCAGCCTTAGACTTTGCCTTTAAAAACACTGATTAAAACCTTCACGATTTAGGCCAATCAAATTAGATCCAAAAATAGCGTTTTGAGGAATTAATTCCCAGCAAGCTGGAAATTGTTTTAATACATTTATTTGGTCCTAAATGCGTGTAATACGAGTTTGCTCTATCCCAGGAGGTGTGCATACATTTTGGGATCCTTAGGAGATATTTTTTTCCTTTGGATTGCCAAACCACTCGATTTAGAAGGAACCCACTATCAATTACAATAGGATTTGGTGGATCAGACACTGGTAGCTAAGAATGCGTTTTAGGATTATTAACATAATTTTACCAAAAATAAAAAATTACTACTTTTTTTTACAATTTACTACGAATACATATTAAGGTACCTTAAATCAATCAATATATTTTATTGCAAGAACATAGTTAAATTACATTTCGGATCCTCAGATATCAATTTTAATAATACTCGTAATTAGAGCAAATTTTCCGTCGGCCGTACCGTTTTCGATTTACAAGCAAAAAAAAACTGAAAAAGAGGAAACATTTATGCACACCTCCTGGAATGGAGTAAACTCGGATTACACATATTTTTAGGTCAAAAAAATCTAATTGTTTTGGCCTAATTGTGACACATTATTATTTAAGAAAACGAGACTTAATCCCGTTTGATTAAGTTCTAAAATTACGACCAACGTCAAAATAATGATGTCGACTTTACACAGTTTTCTCCAGACCATGGGGACAACGCCGTCCTTGAAACGTCTTCTGGTCAGACGTCATTTTGAAACTTACCCTATTAAGTCCCGTATTCATAAACAATAATTTGCTATTTAAGATATTTTTGGCCATTGGTACTGGTTCTGACAAGAACCAATGGCCAATGGCTAAGCCCCTACTGAAGCTCGGCCTTTGCCCTCACATGAATGAGCTTCGCAGGAAAGCTCTAGAGGTTGCAAAACTCTGTGCGGAGTACGGCCTATGTCTTACGTCTTCGCTTACACTTAGACAATGGTTGGCTTGGCCTCCGGACTTATGCGAAGCACGGTCTTCGAATTTGCTTACACTTGACCTTACCTACTCTTGGAACATTACTGCTGCAGTACTGTCAATTTCCGTGACAAAATGATGTGACGGATTGAAAATTGTATTCTCAGCAGTAAGGCGGCAATCAACGTCACTCAATTTACCAATAAAATTCAATGTAATCTTGATGAGGGGGCACCATGGTCTAGAAATGCTTAGGGCACCAAAATGTCTTAATCCGGCACTGCAAATATGCACTGTTTTAATGTCAGGGAGGGAGTTGCATTTGTGATTTAAGCACTCGAAACAGTAAGTCTTAAAATGTCAGTAACACGAATGGACTTATGTGACACCCAGGGCTCGAAAACCGGTTAAATTTCCAGACCGTTATCATGTACTTGGCGTAAAATCATTTAATTTCGGTTTCGCTCGAAAAACCGTTATATTTAAACGGGTTTTATGGGAACAATTCTTGGCAAATTAACCGGTTTAGAGCAACAAAAACCGGTTTCTTCCTATGTCGGTGTCTATGTTTACGTGGCACACCACCAGGCTGACCGACCGTTGCGTCGCTTGTCGAATAAACGGTTTTTTAGGTTAAAATAAAGTTCTTATTACGTTCGCGTTCTTATAAAAGTTCGGAGGAAAACCTAAATAAACCGGTATTTACCGGTATTTAAAAAAACCGGTTCCGAGCTTTGGTGACACCTCTGCTGGATTTGGAATTTTGGACACGTCCCTCTCTACGTCGTTACGTCGTCGTACGTTCGCTTATTATCGTGCGGTGTATGATGTGGATCCACTTTATTGCCACCATATCCTTTTATATTTAAAATAAACTAAGTTTTTTATACCACGCTTGTGACAAACAAGTATACGGCCCGCCAGCTGGTAAGCGGTCTTCGTAGCCTATGTACACCAGGGATGTTACATAAGCGTCACCGACCCTTTAAAAACTTATACAGTCCTTTTTTGAAAAGTCCATACGGTAGCCCCTCGAAAAAACCTCTGGGCTGCGGTTTAGCTGGAAGGAATCCCTTAAAGTGATGAGTGCACCTTTGTTGTATTCTTTCTTTGTTATGTATGTTGCGAATGCAACTTATTAGTGTATAAAATCAATGCAGTAGCTAAACGCAGCCGTCGGGCTCGGCTAGTATTCGGAGGCTTTTCAAAAGCACCAATAGGAGCGCTCCACATATTATCTAACGCGGCCAATTAGAAGCATCTAAATTTAAACCACTTTTTTGTACTGATCATATATTGCAAATCACTCTTTCATCATCCTCCACACTATCAACACCCACTTTTCTACATTGAATCGTTTTGGCAAGAACCCTTCTAAACCAGTACCTTTTGGAAGATTATACTTCACTTTATTATCAATCGAAGTTTTATTTGAGTCGTCGAGAACCTGACTTGCACGGCGGCTACAATGTATTTGTTTTGTTTGAGCAATAAAGTGTTTTACTAATACTAGTACTAATAAATATGTACTTTATTTTCCATATTATTTTAAATAGAACAATTTATAGGGCACGGCTTCATGTCGGCGCTCCACATATACTGCACCACTGTTTCGGTATTTTAGTTAATTTATTTTTAGCTTACTCGGTTTGAGTTTCCGCAAAAAGCAACCGAAATGACTGCTAACGATTTCTAATGTTTCATTTAAGTGCCACCCCTAACTGTCAAGTTAGCTTTGTGAATTTGGCAGCAGTGACTGACTAAAATTTAAAAAGCTTATTCTGGCCAGTTACGCGCATTGTTCGATATTCAAAAATGTTTTCTAATTTTGTACTCTTATTGAGTAAATTAGAGTTGTTCTTCTCATTTCATTTTATTAAATAAAATAAAGATACATAAACATAACATAACTTAATTAATACTATTTTAAATATAATATTTTTATTAATAAGTGTCGCACGATGACGCAATAGGTAATTTTGCTAAATCATAAAGTCCGTCTTAGCCTTAGTCTAAGAACGTCATAATTATATAGACATTTTACATTAAAGACGGCATTGCCACATTTTGTTAATGCAAATGTTTAATACAAAACAAGTAAACGAGCATTTATCACGATAAAATACTTATTTATCAATGCAAGCAATAGTAAAAGTAAAGCGTGGTAAAGTAAGAGATCATTATGTTTACCGGTTTCAACAGAAGGCCTAACGCATCGAAATTTCGTTTTATTTTCCTCTCTATCACTCTTGCGTATTCGCAGGATAGAGAGCCAGATAACGACATTCGATTGACTTCGCGGTAGGCCCAAGGGTTCCGTGAACATTGCTTACCGAACTCCAGTGCAACGGAACAACACTGATTCGAAATTTGAATTGACTTGATTTTGTGACGTCACCAATCGATTATTGTGCATTAACCTATAGTCGCGAGTGCGGGCGAAGGATTACAATCCAATTTATCGTAAGCTCTAGACGTGTAGTTAGTATGCGTAATTTGAAAACGCGCTTATACTGGTATTATAACCTTGAATCGCTCAAGTTATGTAAGCGTTTGGAGTATAACCTAGCGATTACAGTGCAGTGGGCCTACCGTTAACACCGAAGTTCGCAAATCGCGGGCATCTATCTCTTTTATTCCTCATAAGGCGTAATTAGAGTGATAGAGAAAGATGCCCTCAATTTGTGAACTTCGTTGTTCGCGGTAGGCCCCAATACCTACGTCCAATGTAGTGTATAAGTGACATTTTATAAACCTTAAGTACATACAAATAAGGTCCACTAAAGATCAGGTATTTCTAGTACGATAAATTCTTCCCCTTGTAATAAATTTCCGTTACCGATATGTACTTTAAAGCAAGAGAATATAGTTCATTATTGTGTTTCGTGTGTAGATGTATGTATGTAGAATTGTAGATACATAATTTGTTTCGGTAACGCTGGGAATTCTGATTTCGTTTCCGATTTATACCTATTTATTTTACATATGGTTGCTATCGTCATAATATACTTTCATAATGTCATATGTAATTAGATTTTCGTGTTGTGTTGTGTATCGAAATGTACCTATTTAAAAGATAAACAGATATAGACTACTAAGTGATAAAACTGCTTATCTTTTATCTTCATACATAACGATAACGTGATATAGAAAATGCTGAGTTAGCATTTAAGGTGCCTGTTTAGGCTATTTATTTCTCCAAAACACAGTCATTAGTGAATTACCTACTGTTGTAAGCTTGTATGAGAGAATAAACGGTATTGAAATCAACACATTACAATAGGTATTATTTAAATATATATAGTTGTAGGTATTCATAATTTTTAATTTTATAAATACATACTTCGGTACGACAAACGAGCGATAATAATATATTATATATTTTTAGTTAATTGTAATACTTAGTAATAAATTACAAATTAGGTAGTTGCCTCATATTCGAAATAAAGATTTTATTTTATTATTTCTTATTAGTTAGAGTCGGACCTGCATGTGACACCTATGCTGTTGTAGTCGACCATAGGCTACGGTGTCCGCTTCTCATCGGATAGTATAATTTTTATAAAAGAGTGAAAAATACCAGAAAATTATTCCAAAATAAATCATGTACCCAGGTATATGAAACCTAATATCCAGTACAAATATACAAAATTAAAAACATATAGATATTTAATACCTTAAACCCTAATTAAAAACGAAATATGTAGGTACATAACAATACCCTATTTAATAAAACTAAAACCGCCTAATGTGTACCGGTCCTACGCACACATTGAAGACGTGTTCGTTTTTCAAATAATCCGAAGTTAGCACTCGTTCCAAATTATACCTTATCAGGTCAGGTTAAGGTTGATATTGCATTGGTTTCTATTTTTATTATTAGGTGTGTGTACAATACGTGTACCTATCGGGATTACGGTATGGTAAATATTATTATTACTACTTTTTGCAGGTTTTAACACTTTTAACTAGTAGGTTTAATAGTAAAAATTATATAGATCGTGTCATACACGACGACGCGAACGACGAAAGCTGGTAGAGTTAGACCAAGATAACTTTGCAACGATTTTCAACCAACCAACCATATATAGATACAATATGGTATACACGTATAGGTAATTTTAGGAAAGTACATTTTTTCACATAGCTTGGATACGGTGACAGCTGTCGTGTCCATAAAATGTTTATTAACCTTAAAAACGCATACCTAAATGTATTGAGAGAACAGCTATTACCGTACCGTAATAAATTAAGCCGTTTTTGCGGATATTTGAAGTGCACTAGCGCCTAAAGAAACATAAATATCAAAAAAAGCAAAACAGTCCGACACAGATATCAATAATATAATAATCTTTGTTGAAAAAATCATTCCTTTAGTTTCAAAAACCGCGGAGGAAACAGTCGAGTACGTTTGTATGGAGAAATGACCACTCCTGTTGCCTCTTAAGTATAATAGAATTAAATCATTTGAACGGAATGGAATAGTTGGTTATGATTCCAGTAACAAACAGCCCCGTATCCTAAACAACCACACTTTAAAGGTAAGTAATTAAAAAGATGTAATTTAAAGGATTACGGCAGTAAATATAAATAGAAGTGTCTTGGTGTGTACGCGGCCTAAACAGCAATTTCAGCCAAATGGATACGGCGCGGGACGCGACACACGGGGCGGGTTTGTGTTCCGCAAGCATTATATTACTTTTTATACCAAATTTTAAAAGTAATAAAAAAATATTAACTTTAATAAAAAAACGGCCGGTCCCGTATTTTAACATCGTATCCCGTATTTTTCAATGCCCGTAGAACCGGAAATTGGAGCTGGTCACCATAATTGAAACCAAATACGGTTGCTTGCAGGCCTAAGATCTTCAACTTGTATCAAAATGAGCTACTTCGAATTTGAAGCCTATATATAAGCATAAGGAACATAACGATTATATTTTTCTTCTTCTTTTACTCCAATGAAGGCGTAATTAGAGTGACAGAGAAAGTTGCCCGCAATTTGCGAACGATTTTCGCGGTAAATACCCCAGAGGACCTACCGCGAAGCATGTTCGTCGTGTTGCCTCACTGTCGCACTTATAAATTTTTAGGTAAGTGTGACGGGGCGGCAACACGTCGAACGTGGTTCGCAGGAGGCCCTCTGGTGTCATAACTATTCGGGCTTGCTACTTGCTACCTTTACTTCTCGGCCTCTGTTTCGCAGTTTAGCAGTACTATTTTCATGTAACACCTATATACCGTGTCTTATGAGATGATGATGAAAAGAAAAGAGTAAATTCCAGATCTAGAGCAGAGCCCAACTGGGGAAGTACCTCCACCTTACAGAAAACAGCAGCCAAATAACACTAGACCCTATTCATAGTGTTGGGTTCCTGCCGGTGAGTAAGGTTGCCAGAGAGCTCAACTAGGGGCGGGTTTAGGGTCGGCAACGCGCATGTAACTCCTCTGGAGTTGCAGGCGTACATAGACTACGGAGACTGCTTACCATCAGGCGGGCCGTATGCTTGTTTACCACCGACGTAGTATAAAAAAAAATATATAAAATTTATTTTACTTTATTTCATAACTCTATCAAACAAAAATGCAGTATCGAACAAAGACGTGAAACCGCCCCGTGTGGCCGCCGTGACCCGCTCGCTCCAAATGAATGTGCGCGGCCCGCGCCACACGAGCCGGTTTTACCTAATTGTGTTATTGCTTTTTAATTCTTTGTTATTGTACGAAATATTACCTGTACCCCTAGTGTAAATTTATTCGATGGCGTGACGTGACGCGTTTGCGTTAAGTCTCATTTTGTATGGGATTTAGAAATACAGAAATAGCGCGCGGGACGTTTTGGAAACTCAAAATCCCATACAAAATGAGACTTAACGCATAAATTTACACTAGGGGCTCTGTTTAGATTTACGATTAAAAAGAAACATCACTAGCATTAAGTGTTTTAAAAACTTATAAGTCTGAATATTGCTGAGTCCGACTGGAAAAGTGAAGTCATTTTTTAATAGAAATTTGTCATTTATGATGACATTACCACATTTTGTCATTGCCATGCAGAATTAGCTTGGTCGAACTCAGCTAAATATGTATATGTATGTGCGAGACTGAGCTAAGACACATAAAGTCAGACCATGCTAAGTTGGCAGCGATTTGATAGCCAAGCCTTTTTTTTTTAAGTTTGACGTTTAAAATAACACTTGCACTCTTAGTGCAAAAAAAAACTATAAGTAATATTAAAAATATTATTCTGTCCATTCTTCCATTCTGAGCAGCCAAAAATAAAAAAAAATGGACCTATATGCATTTGTTTTGTAATAAAATATGTAATAGTAAGTTAACTAAGTATCTATTCGTAAATTACATAATATCACACTTGAAATAGGATACTTTAGAACAATTCAGGTCAATTACTAGCCTACCCTAAGGTTGTCTGGAAGAGATCGCTTACAGCAATAAAACCGCCTGTTGCTACCTTTACATTTAATTCCTGTTGTGCAATAAAGAATATTTACTTACCTACTTTATAAAACGTCTTACCTAACAATTTGTTACTATGTACGGTCAACCAATTTGATTCCTAGGCCAGTATGAACCTTGTCGCTTTAACTACTAACCCTATATGACATGCATCACTCAATAAGCACTGTCGTAGAAGTTATTATGACCAGTACCCCTAGTGTAAATTTGATCGACATCATAACGTGACTGACGAACGCGTTTGCGTTAAGTCTCATTTTATTTAGGATTTTGAGTTTCCAAAACGTCCCGCTTGGCGCGCTCTTTCTAAATCCAATACAAAATGAGACTAAACGCAAACGCGTACGTCACGTTTCGAAATCGAATTTATTTACACTAGGGGTAATGGTTCTATAGTGGCCTACGATTCAAATTGGTTGACGTACATTAGTAAGACATGACGTCACTAAATACTGTGTGAATACACTTTTTTATGTTTTTGCTGATTTTTAATAATGGAAAGATGTTTGACCTTGTTTTTTTTTTCGTGTAATTTTTTTTTAGGTTTGCCAATACAATAAATATTATAAATAATAAGTTATAAAATGATAATGCTTGAGTATTCACAAAGCGCTGGTGGCCTAGCGGTAAGAGCGTGCGACTTGCAATCCGGAGGTCGCGGGTTCAAACCCCGGCTCGTACCAATGAGTTTTTCGGAACTTATGTACGAAATGTTATTAGATATTTACCAGTCGCTTTTCGGTGAAGGAAAACATCGTGAGGAAACCGGACTAATCCCAACAAGGCCTAGTTTTACCCTCTGGGTTGGAAGGTCAGATGGCAGTCGCTTTCGTAAAAACTAGTGCCTACGCCAAATCTTGGGATTAGTTGTCAAAGCGGACCCCAGGCTCCCTTGAGCCGTGGCAATATGCCGGGACAACGCTAGGAAGAAATATTGCTTGAGTATTCACCCAATTACATGCAAACACGGCACACATGGAACAGATGTTGCTTACGTATGTTTTTTTTAAATCCTAAGTACTAAATTAGTAGAATACAGAAAATAAGCTAAATAACTAGTGAGATAGATACTATCAGAAGATCAGAACCCCTAGTGTAAATTTATTCGATAGCGTGACGTGACGTACGCGTTTGCGTTAAGTCTCATTTTTTATGGAATTTAGAAACAGCGCGCCAAGCGGAACATTTTGGAAACTCAATATTCCAGTGTCCCAAACAAAATGAGACTTCACGCGTACGTCACGTCACGATATCGAATAATTTTACACTAGGGGTGGGGCACAGTAGTCTAAGTTAGTATAAGTTAAGATTTCATAAATGGTGGTCAACAATTTAATTTATACAGCAATAGTAACTTACAATAATCGTCATAGCCTATTAATACGAGTTTTTTAGAAACAACTCCGCGCAGTCGGTTAGCGGAGGGCATAAACGGAATTCATTGAAATATATTCCAGTAAAAACTGGACAGGGGAAACTGTGGAGTCGACTTGAAGCGTGAACATTTTGTTTAGTCGTACACAGGGCTCGGAACCGGCTTATTTTTAAATCCCGAAATAGCCCAATATTTTTAATTATTTTTTACTCTTTACGTAGGACTGGATCATGTATTTAGGTTACAACTTCGCATTATTAGACAGTGCCATTAAACATGAAATAATAAAGCAAAGAACGAAAAAGAACGTAATAATATCGGTATTAGGGTTCCGTAGCCAAATGGCAAAAAACGGAACCCTTATAGATTCGTCATGTCCGTCTGTCTGTCCGATTCTGTCACAGCCACTTTTTTCCGAAACTATAAAAGCTATACTCTTCAAACTTGGTAAGTAGATGTATTCTATGAACCGCATTATGATGTTTACACAAAAATAGAAAAAAAACAATAAATTTTGGGGGTTCCCCATACTTAGAACTGAAACTCAAAAAATCTTTTTTCATCAAACCCATACGTGTGGGGTATCTAAGGATAGGTCTTCAAAAATGATATTTAGGTTTCTAATATAATTTTTTTCTAAACTGAGTAGTTTGCGCGAGAGACACTTCAAAAGTGAAAAAAAGTGTGTCCCCCCCTGTAACTTCTAAAATAACGGAATGAAAAATCTAAAAAAAATATATGATATACATTACCATGCAAACTTCCAACGAAAATTGGTTTGAACCAGATCTAGTAAGTAGTTTTTTTAATACGTCATAAATGGTACGGAACCCTTCATGGGCGAGTCCGACTCGCACTTGGCCGCTTTTTTATATGAAAAATAACCGGTTCCGAGCCTTGGTCGTACAGGATGTTTATTTAGTCACCTGCAATAATTTACGGGGTGAATATATAGGTCATACTGAGCAACTTTTACTAAGAGACCAACCCCGAAATCGCGAAAAAAAAATTACTATCTCATAGAAAATGTCAAGGTCAGACAACCAGAATGTATGAAACAGCCTTTTTTTCGCGATGTCGAGGATATTTAACCATAAATGTGACATTATCTATCATCAGTGGCGGCGCGTCACAAATATTCGTAGGGAACCCGGAGCTAATTTTGGTTTCCTTTTCTCCATAAACCTATCGTGAAAGTACTCAACGGGCTGAAATTAGACAAGCCGGTGGGAATCGAGTTCTTTGAACGATCCGCCACTGTTATCTATGAAAAGGGACCTTATTGTCGGTGGCGCTTACGCCATTGTCAACGATGCTCCCATATTATAAACAACGCCGCGCTACGCAGTGCGGTTTAAGCGCCATCGACAATAAGGTCCCTTTTCATAGATAATGTCACAAATTATTGCAGCTGACTAAATAAACAGCCTGTATTAAGTAACTAAATATTCTTTATTGCACCACAAAAAAAAAAAAACAAATTTAAAAACAGATTTACAATGTAAAGAAACGTAGCAAGTTAGCAACAGGCGGTCTTACCTGATCACTCACTGTAAGCGATCTCTTCCAGACAACCTCCTGTATATAGGGTAACAGCACCAGTGGCCAGCCAGGGACCAGTAGTCAGCCTTTTACGTCGTTTATTGGTCATAAATATCTGGTATATTCGATTAAACAAATCGCGAGTAGTCAAATAGGAGCTCTGATTACCTATTCGTTAATACGTAACGGGGCAGGTGCGGTGAGGTATCGGGGAGAAGAAATATACTCGTTTATAAAGGTGATGTTTGTTGACGAGAGCTTGAATGTCATGTCCGCCATATTTTTTACTGCACGTGGTGTTCTTTTAACGCGTGAGAAAAAATATGTTTTAATATAAAAAGTTACTGTTTTTTGTTAATGATGGGTTTATTGGTTAGTTTATCTATTAAATTGCGTTATATTTAAATAGAAATATCAATATTTAACTTATAAATTGAGGAGGTTGACCACTGGATACCACTTTTTTTACAAAAAATCCAGTGCCCAGCCTCCCGCGGCTGACCTTTGGGTTATTAGTTATTTCTTTTATTTTCGATCCAATACGACCGTTAGGACCGTTACATTTACATTTTCAAATTTAGTTAGGCATGTCTCAGTCAATTTAGAGTAAAACCCAGTAGTCAGCCGCATTTGAAATAACGTTTTAATGCGGCTGACCACTGGGTTTCACGGATCCAGTACTCAGCCATTATCTTCCTTGGTACGTCGCTGCCAAATATTATGAACTTTAACTCATTTAAATAAGGTTCAAAAGTGTATACATACTTTTGTTGAGAAATATTCCAATATCTAACGGGCCCCTGCACGGGTTTCACCAGCATTTAAACCGATTTTAAAAATAATGAATTCTATTAAATAAACAGATTCATTAATAAAAAATAAGAAGATAAATACAGTGTTTATTCGTTTGCAAGAATAATTTTAAGCACCTATGGCCTACAAATTTCGTAGCATGAGAATTGTACTTATAAGAGTATATGTACCTACCTATACTCTAGCTTCCTACCTAGGAATGATAAATATTATAATATCGTTAACTTTAATACAAATAATAGTGTTTTTTATTTCATTGTTATTAATAGTTTATAAAGGCTGAGTACTGGGTACACAAAGGCTGCTTACTGGATTTTAGAGGCTGACTACTGGAGAAAAGTGCCATTTTTTGTTTAATCTTAATTATAGATATTATAAAGAGGATTGTTATTTTTTGACATACTTTGTTTTAAAACTATAATAAACAATTAATCTAACCATGTTATGAGTTTATTTATCCGACTAATCCTGTAGAAACGTCGAGAGTACAAACTTTAAAAATGCGTTATAAGGCTGACTACTGGTGCCTTTACCCTATTGTGAGATGGATGATGACTAGGCCAGACCGGTCGTCATAAATAAAGTGAAGTTTTACTAATAATTTATCATTATATTTAGTAATAAAAGTTTACATATACAGTCACGTCTGAAAATATCGATACGAAAAAATTACAAAAATATGTATACACGAATTTATTGCCCATATATTAAGGTAGTGTATACATATTTTTGGCACAGACGTGACCGTACATGTTAAAAATTAAAACTTTAATTGCGTATCTACTTCTTTCTCTGTTCCACCCATCCTTTCCCTCGAAAAGCCTCGGCGACAAAAGTTTTAATTATATCTCTAGCTCCCTCCCTCACCCCACTGTATTGTATAGAGCCGTCCCGCTCGCACACCAGACCGCTCTCCTAGGTTTTGTATTCGGACTTTTTATAAGATTGTGTTATTGGGGATAGATGATTTTAACCGACTACGGGGTGTTTAGGAGGGTAATGCTTTTAAAACAAATAATAATATAAATAAGTAAATATTGGAAAGTAGTTCGTTATATTATAAGGTATTTAAACAACCTTTTGTTTTGCACCAAATTTTGTTTTTAAAGAGAGATTGACATAGTAACACTTTTTACTTCTAATTTAGAATAAAACTTTTTACTTCTAACTTAGAAGTAAAAAGTTTGTATCATAAGTGTTAGCTCTTCTAAGTCCTATTTTATTGTTAAAACATTATTTATTAATTTTAAATTATTGTTTTAGGAATACATTTGAAAAATTATCCTTTATTTCTCGTACCTATTACGCAAAAAACTAGGACAATATATCATTTAATTATTTTAATATCCCTGTAACAATCCTGATCGGGGCCAGCCGTATCCGGTCGGATTGGGGCCAAAATACGGCTGGATCCGGCCGGATTAGGGCCAAAATACGGCTGGATCCGGCCGGATTAGGGCCAAAATACGGCTGGATCCGGCCGGTTAAGACCAAAATACGGATTGAAAATCAGTCCGGTTTGTAATCCCTACGAGTATGACAAAGATGAAATTGAATGGAATGCGAAAATTATTCAAAAATAATAGATTTCTTCGTAGGTATACAAATAAATATGGAAGTATTTATTTGTGTCCTTATGTATGAGTATAACCTATCTTATATATTTAAGTGAGCAATTCTTGTACATATATATAAACATATATATTAATATATTTCATGATTTCAGTGATCTCGGAAACGGCTCAATGATATTTGCTAGGTATATGGGGGTTTTCGGACTTTTCGGGGACGAAAAATCGATCTTTAATAACATTGTGTCTGAATATATAATGTAAATATGTACCTACTTTTTACCTACGTTGTACAGTCAAGGTATTGAATATTGGAGAAAGTGCCAAAAATATGTACACACTACTTTACATGGGCAAATAAGTTCCTGCTTACATATTTTTGGCACTTTGTCCGTGTCGATATTTAATACCTTGAAGTGTACAGTCGCGATCAGACACCGGAGCGGCCAAGGTGCTCACAAATATCTGAACATGCCTCTATTGTCAAAGCGTTAGAGTGCGTGTTCAGATATTTGTGAGCACCCGGCCGCTCCGATATATCTGATGGCGCCTGTACATGCAATTCGACATTTGGTTTTCCTCGCTTAATTCCAGTGTGTTTTATGTATCCGTGTGGATTGAGTAGATTTTATTGGATCTATTTTTATGGGACATAAACCTGGCAATCCGGACAAATATGCGATAAAAAAGTGCGAGGCGGACTCGCGCGGTGAGGGTTCCGTGTCTAATTAAAGCCGGATTTAGGACAGACTAATTTAATGTGACGTCACATTACATTATCATTTTGTTAGAGGCGTTTCAATCGTCGAGTGCGAGCGTCAGACTTTAACTCTCATTTCTGATCTTTGTGTTGCTTAAATGGTTAAATGCCATAAGTCCCATATAGACATTTGATCCTCAGGAAAATCAAGATCGATTCGACCGACCGATGATCGACATTACTTACAAAAAAACCGAACAAGTGCGAGTCGGACTCGCCCACCGAGGGTTCCGTACTTTTTAGTATTTGTTGTTATAGCGGCAACAGAAATACATCATCTGTGAAAATTTCAACTGTCTAGCAATCACGGTTCATGTGAGATACAGCCTGGTGACAGACAGACAGTGGAGTATTAGTAATATTTATTTATTTATTAAGGTTTGCCAACAGGTGTATTACAAATACAATTGGGTTTAAATAATAATCACAAAAATCATACCGGAGTATTCACCCAATTATAGGCAATCCATCTACAAATCTTAGGGCAGAATTGTATCCCAATAAATTCTTTTGGATTATAAGAACATGTTAAACTACTTTTAGGGGACCTGTAATGACCATATTTTTGTAAATAGTGAATTTAAAATATCTTTTGGCACACGTCACGTGACCAAACTCGAAACGTCATTGAAGATTCTGATGACGTCACAACTCTCGGATTGACACTGTTGACAGGTAGGCGATAAACAACAAATGACAAATGTCAGTTGACAGTTCGTATCTTCTACATGTGTATGTAGTTATGTGTCAAACCGTAAACTGTGACGTCACACAATTTTCAAAGAGCGTTTTGGGCGCGAAATCATCTGTCTAAATATATTTTCTTAATTTAACATATTTGTTAAGTATTGGAACGGGGAGCACAGACAGATAACAATATTTAAAGCCGTTTTTAGTATAAAAGTTGAATTAACTTTAGGGCAACTAATAAGGGCTTTATTAATTTTAGGGCAACTTTTAGTTAATATGGAACGTAATACAAGCGTTTCAAAAAATTGGAAACAACCCTATTCTTAACCTTAGCCAAAACAAAACAAAAAAAAGCTACAAGCATTTAGATACAAGAAAGCAAAAAGAAAAGTAAAACAGATGTAACTATTCTAGAACTAACCTCTATGATATGAGAAACTACAAAGACTCCAAAAATACTACAATTTCATGTATAGTTGGTCAAGCAAATCTTGTCAGTAGAAAAACGCGGCAAATTTGAAAAATCGCGGGCTAGCAACACTGTGTTCGAATAATTCCAAAATCGCGTGTAATCTGTGTTTTATCTGTAGAATGTGGATCGTCCATCTTGTTTGTTTACATTCCGAATCGGTGCTAATTCAAGAGAAATTTCTGCTCCCAGCATTAAAATAAATATCAATATATTAAATAATATTGTGCATGACCATAAGCAAAGTCAAGATGCCTACAATGTAAGTAAAATCATGCTCGTTGATCTTAACCATTAGAAAATTTTGAGGTTATGATAATTACTGCAAGATCCCGGAGAATTTATAAGATAATGTGCAGTTTTTTCTGTTTCAGGGTTAAAAGGCTTAAATAAAGATAAAACGTATGCCTAAATATATCCAATAAGACCACGAATCGTGCCCTCGAAACCGCAACTGATTCGATTGTTCCCAATATCAACAGACGAAGTCCTCAAATATTTTCAAAGGTAACTTTTTTAAACAATCTTAAGACGTTTAAGAACCTTGATTATACCTACTTTCTTTCGCAACATCTACCTGATCCTTACATGTGTTTGTTGCAGGATTAAAACTCGCCCAATATAAGGTGTTCGTAAAAGTTTCTCTTCATACAAAACTTACCTACGGCGGTTTACGTTACGTACATACGTGTACAACGCAAACAAGACGAAAAATAAACTTGTTAATTAAAAAAACTAAAAAAATTGGGACAATAGTTTAGATTATTATTGTAAAAGTTGTCCGTTTGTTAATCATCACGAAAATATATTATTTAGGCTGATTTGTTTCATGCACTCAGC